>NC_133122.1:1232408-1242408 GCF_033568475.1 Henckelia pumila
GCTCGCCAATCCACGATAACAATGACCATAATGTGCATTCCGGCCCCACAAGCATCCTAAACCAAGGGACTTTGATGATCGCAAAGGAGCTTAAGAACAACAATGACGAACACCTACGCATGCTTGATTCCCAAACACCGATATTCCTTCTGTCCGACCAACCGTAATAGAAAACAAGCCTACAAAGAGTTCGCGATCCGCATGTCTAAAAATCTCATGCATGCAATATAGCAAGAAACGGGGTGCGAAATGACGTCGGGGTGAAAAAATGCCCCTGCCGGCCGCCGGCCGAAAAACCCGCCGGAGCGGCGACCGGAAGGGGCGCCCATCGGGGAAGGTTGTCATGAGGTTGGACGAGCATGGGGGGCAATGGCAAGCATTGCTCCGACACCTCAACCAAGCCCATGGCCAAACACCCTCCTCCCCCTATAGTATACTTAGGAGAAAAAACCCAAGTTTCAGGAAAAGTGGGTTTTTGGGATGAGGAATCATAATAAATTTTTTCTTTTTTTAAACATTTTTTTTTGGGCCAAATGCGAATCCGACCACAAACATATCTTATTTATGCATGAAAATCGAGGGAAATAAATATTTGTGCCGTGAGAATCATCAATTTACTCGCTCGTTTGCGCTACATGCCGCAGGGGGCCGCCCGCCCGTGCGCACGGTGCCCCCAACTTGGGCACTCATGGTGGCACGAATCTGACGCCTTAGATGAATTATTTATGCATGAAAACTTGAGAGAAAACAACATTGTGTCATGAGAATCAAAGTTTGGCTCGCTCATTTGCGCAACGTGCCGCAAAGGGGCAGCCCGCCCGTGCGCACGGTGACCCCAACTTGGGAACTCATGGGGGAACGAATCCGACGCCTTAGATGCATTATTTATGCATGAAAACTTGAGAGAAAACAACATTGTGCCGTGAGAATCATAGTTTGGCTCGCTCGGTTGCGATACGTACCGCACGGGGCAGCTCTCCCGTGCGCACGGTGCCCCCAACTTGGGCACTCATGGTGGCACGAATCCGACGCCTTAGATGCATTATTTATGCATGAAAACTTGAGAGAAAACAAAATTGTGCCGTGAGAATCATATTTTGGCTCGCATGTTTGCGCTACGTGCCGCACGTGGCCGCTCGCCCGTGCGCACGGTGCCCCTAAATTGGGCACTCATAGTTGCACGAATCCGATGCCTTAGATGCATTATTTATGCATTAAAACTCGAGAGAAACCCACATTGTGCCGTGAAAATCAAAGTTTGGCTCGCTCGTTTATGCTACGTGCCGCACGTTGCCGTCCGCCCGTGCGCACACTGCCCCTAACTTGGGCACTCATTGTGGCCCGATTTCGACGCCCTAGATGCATTATTTGCACGAAGGATGATAACAAAATTGTTTAATTTGAATCATTCATGCTAATCGGACGTTTGAGTTACGTGCCACATTTACTTGAATTTATTTTCCATGGAGCTTGCAACTTAGGTACCTTTTTCGTGGATCACAGGCAAGTGTCAAGTGCCAAGTACACACACGTTTCATTTTCCCAAGTTTTGGGGACGCGCACACCCAAGTACCAAGTGCCAAGTGCTAGCACGTTTTACATTGTCCATGTTCCGACCACATGCTTACGCCGACGTGCACAAGTGCCGCCTACGCGCACATTTCATTTGCCTAATATCCGGGCAGTCGCACGTTTTGCTTTGCCCATGTTCCGACCACACGCGCATGCCGCTGTGCCCGACGTGCCCAAGTGCCAAGTGCCAAGTGCCAAGTGCCGCATTGCGCATGTGCATGCGCACGTTTCATTTGCCTAATATCCGGACGTTTTGCTTCTTCCATGTTCCGACTACACGCGCACGCCGCCGTGCCCGACGTGCCCAAGTGCCAAGTGCCGCATTGCGCATGCGCACGCGCACGCGTACGTTTCATTTGCCTAATATCCGGACGTTTTGCTTCTCCCATGTTCCGACCGCACGTGCACGCCGCCGTGCCCGACGTGCCCAAGTGCCAAGTGCCGCATTGCGCATGCGCACACGCACGCGTACGTTTCATTTGCATAATAACCGGACGTTTTGCTTCTCCCATGTTCCGACCACACACGCACGCCGCCGTGCCCGACGTGCCCAAGTGCCAAGTGCCGCATTGCGCACGCGCATGCGCACGTTTCATTTGCCTAATATCCGGACGTTTTGCTTCTCCCATATTCTGACCACACGCGCACGCCGCCGTGCCCGACGTGCCCAAGTGCCAAGTGCCGCGTAGCGCACGCGCACGTTTCATTTGCCTAATATCCGGACGTTTTGCTTCTCCCATGTTCCGACCGCACGTGCACGCCGCCGTGCCCAAGTGCCAAGTGCTGCATTGCGCATGCGCACGCGCACGTTTCATTTGCCTAATATCCGGACGTTTTGCTTCTCCCATGTTCCGACCACACGCGCACACCGTCGTGCCTAAGTGCCAAGTGCCGCATTGCGCATGCGCACGCGCACGTTTTATGTTGGAAAAACTGGCGGTCACAGATCAATCACGATTGATACCCGGTGCAGCGGAAGTTTAAAAATTTTATCATGGAACAATTCCATGGTGTGGGTATCAACCATTCAACGATTAAATTATTGTGTGTGTAAAATTTAAATAACAATTAAATAAATTTTACCTCAAATCTCGCAACGAGATTAATGGACACCAACAGAACAATTCTGCTCTTGTTGTCTCTCCCTGGAACCGATGAACGCCTTCAATCAGGTCCACGAACAGAGGTTTAATCCCTCTGATAGATTGCACTAGAAAATCTATCAAAAGTTTTCTGCGAAGAGAATACACGAATTTGATTCGTTATTCCTTACTGCGATTCAAAATCACAGACCGGAATTTTCTCGGGCAGAGGGAGGGAGAGGCGGCCGAAAACGTTTTTGAGAGGGGCTAGGGTTTCGAAAATCCTGTCAAAAATTATGACCTTTTCTGTGTAATTTCTGTACTGAAATAACTTATTTATAATGCAGGCCACTAACACCTTAGGGCCCATTAATCATAAGCTGGGGCCTGACAAGCAAAGCCCGCTCGTTCAGAAATTAATATAAAATTCATCGTGACTCCGATTGATGAAACGATTTCACCAATGTGCACAGAAACCATTTCTGCACGTTTTAAAGTCAAAATAAATTTTCCTGAATCCGAATTCAGTGGTTTCCAAAAATGTCCATCCCTATGTCATTTTAGGAAACCCTACTCCCTTACTCTTAATTAAGAAGTCCAACTCCTTAGTTCATTAAATTTAACTCTTTAAATTTAACTATCTCAACGGGGATTAAAACTCCATTACACTGTGTGACCCTCAATGGTTCTGGGATACAGCTAGCCGTGGGCTCACAACTCCTTGTGACTCGGAACAACACTTTCCGACTTGCCCAACGAATCATGGTAAAGCGCCTAGCAACATCGCCCCATGATTCCCTAGGTATCACTGATAGTGCCTACAAGAACCAGTAGATTTTTGTTAGCGTACAGTACGGTCCCTTCATCCATATATCCCGATCGAATCAACAACCATTGGTATATCGAGAGTCGCTCAAGATTCGATAACTATGCAATGCATCTTGAAGATCAAATTAGTGACATCGCATGTGCTACTAAGAAACCATTTCTTAAATCACATCAAGTACTCTGGCCAGAGATTTGTCACACTAATATCTCCTCAGATCGCATAGGATATCCACACTCGCAAGTATGTGGTGAATCCTTGACAACAATGCATTGACTCCTATATGTGTCGTAACTGTACCCAATCTCGACACCTGATGACCCCCATAGAGTCGGTAAACGAGTCAAAGCACAGCACTAGCATATAGAGTCTCCATGATGTTTCAAGTCGTAAGGACTAATGGTGTACAACCAAAACCGCGGACTTTATCCACTCGATAAGTGATAACCACTTGGAAAGTCCGGATAGGGTAGTTCGATTATTCATCCTATGAATATCCATTTGCATGCTTCGAACATCTCCATGTTCCCTACCAATGAAACGTGGTACTCCGCATCGCAAATGCTAGTCTCAAACTCGAGCGATCCTTATCCTTATTATCGGACGGCTCAATCGACCAGGAACGGTTTTTAGAATATACAGTGACTATAAGATGTATTTCATGATAGGCATCTCCATGTTCTACCACATCTTACATACACTATAGTATATTCAAGGTCTTTATCAAAACAACAATAGTATATCACAATATAACAATATGAAGTAATATAAAGTCATTGCCATAAAAGTGTAAATAATATTAAACAAAAGATTGTTTATACAAAGAGTCATCAAAGCCCATAGCCACACAGTTGGCTCACTGGGCACCCACTCTTACAATCTCCCACTTGCCCTATAGCCAACTAGTCATACTACGTAGACCCATTGCTTCGCGATGTTTGTCAAACAATGGTCCTGGCAAGGGCTTAGTAAGCGGATCAGCGATATTGTCTGCAGAGGCCACTCGTTCGACAATGATGTCTCCTCTTTCCACAATCTCCCGGATTATGTGGTATTTCCTCAGTACGTGTTTGGATCTTTGATGAGACCTTGGTTCCTTTGCTTGAGCAACGGCACCCGTGTTGTCACAGTACACCGGGACTGGACCAACAAATTCAGGAATAACGCCCAACTCTTGGACGAACTTCCTCATCCAAACGGCCTCTTTAGCAGCAGCTGATGCTGCAATGTATTCAGCCTCAGTGGTGGAATCCGCTGTGGTGTCCTGCTTGGAACTCTTCCAAGAGACAGCACCGCCATTGAGCATGAACACAAATCCAGAGGTTGACTTCGAGTCATCCACATCACTTTGGAAGCTAGAGTCGGTATAGCCTTCCAATTTGAGTTCTCGTCCTCCATAAACCATGAACATATTCTTAGTCCTTCGCAAGTACTTAAGAATGTCCTTCACGGCTTTCCAATGCATTTGACCAGGATTAGACTGATATCTGCTCGTGACACTCAGAGCAAATGCTACATCCGGTCTGGTAGATATCATCCCATACATGATACTACCTATAGCTGACGCATATGGTACATGTGTCATATTCTCTATCTCTTCATCAGTCTTGGGACACATAGACTTGGATAGAGAAACTCCATGACACATGGGTAGATGTCCTCTTTTGGACCCATCCATTGAAAACCGTTTCAATATGGTATCGATGTAGGTTGATTGAGTGAGTCCTATCATTCTCTTAGACCTATCTCTATAGATCTGTATCCCAAGAATGTAGGATGCCTCTCCCAAATCCTTCATCGAAAATCTACCTGATAACCATATCTTTGTTGACTGCAACATCCCTACATGATTCCCAATGAGTAGGATGTCATCAACATAAAGTACTAAGAATGTCACCGCATCCTTAACTACTTTCTTGTACACGCAAGGTTCCTCCGGGTTCTTGATGAAACCAAAATCTTTTATTGTTTCATCAAATTTCTGGTTCCAACTTCTTGATGCTTGTTTTAGACCATAAATTGATCTCTGAAGCTTGCATACCTTATGCTCGCTTCCCATGGATGTGTACCCCTTAGGCTGCTTCATATAGATTTCCTCCTTAATGTCTCCATTAAGAAAAGCAGTCTTCACATCCATTTGCCATATCTCATAGTCATACCATGCAGCTATGGCAATTAGGATTCTTATGGACTTGAACATTGCAACTGGTGAAAAGGTTTCGTCATAGTCAACTCCTTGCCTTTGAGTATAACCTTTAGCCACCAATTGCGCCTTGTAGGTCAATACCTTACCATCAGGCCCAAGCTTTCTTTTGTAGATCCATTTACACCCTATCGGAACAATTCCATCGGGAGGATCTACTAAAGACCAAACTTGGTTTGTATGCATCGAATCCAATTCTGACTGCATAGCTTCAAGACATAAATTTGAATCCGCATCAGAAATTGCTTCCTTGAAGTTTCTTGGATCACATCCAATGTCGGGTTCATCTTGATCCCCTTCAAGAAGAAGACCATATCGAACTGGAGGTCTAGAAGTCCTTTCGGATCTTCTAGGTGCAGGCGTGTCCAGCAATGGTTCCTGAGGTGTAGGATCGTTATTTTGTATTTTGGGTTCTTCTCGAACTTCTTCGAGTTCCATCATCTCGCCTTTCTTATCCAATAAGAACTCCTTCTCCAAGAAGGTGGCATTCCTAGAAACAAACACCTTTGTTTCATCAGGATAATAGAAATAATATCCGATTGAATTCTTCGGATACCCTACAAAATAACATAAGCTGGATCGACTATCCAACTTATCTCCCACTGTCCGCTTCACGTAAGCAGGACATCCCCAAATCCTCAAGTACGAATACTTAGGAGCTTTGCCATTCCATAACTCGTATGGTGTTTTGTCCACTGCTTTAGTGTGGACGTTGTTCAACAACAATACCGCCGTTTCAAGCGCATAGCCCCAAAACGAAGGTGGAAGCTCAGTGAAGCTCATCATAGATCGAACCATGTCCAACAAAGTTCGATTACGACGCTCCGATACACCATTAAGCTGTGGTGTCATAGGAGGAGTCCACTGAGAGAGAATCCCATTCTCTTTCAGATAGTCCAAAAACTCGGTACTCAAGTATTCTCCACCTCGATCCGATCGAAGTGCTTTAATACTTTTACCTAGCTTGTTTTCTACTTCAGCCCTGAATTCTTTGAACTTTTCAAATGCTTCAGACTTATATTTCATTAAATATAAATACCCATACCTTGAATAATCATCAGTAAAGGTAATGAAGTAGGTGTGGCCATGTTGAGTCCCTACTCTAAATGGACCACAAACATCTGTATGGATCAAATCCAACAGATTCTGACTACGCTCAGGTTTCCCCTTAAAAGGAGATTTAGTCATTTTTCCTTTTAGACAAGATTCACAAGTAGGTAGAGAGTTAATATCCGACATATCAAACATGCCCTCTCCCACTAGCTTGTTCATCCTTCTTGAGAAAATATGACCTAGCCTAGCGTGCCATAGGTTTGCCGGGTTTTGACTATCGTTTTTCCTTTTGTTTGTTGTAGCCGGTTTATCAACATAATTCATTGGAACGTCTTTTAGTTTTAAGTTGTATAGATCGTTTTCAAATTGTCCATTTCCAATTAAACATTCATTCTTGTAAATATTGCAAATCTCATTCACAAAATTGCAAGAATAACCATCTCTATCTAGCATAGAAACAGAAATAATGTTTTAATTAAATCTGGAACAAATAAAACATCTATCAAAAGTAACTTAAAACCGTTCTGCAAAAATAAATATTTCCCATAGCTATGGATTTAACTCTGGAACCATTCCCGAGCCTTGACTGGGTCTCACCCATCCTTATCCTATTACTTCTTGTTATCATTTGCAACTCATTGCAAATATGAGATCTACATCTGGTATCCAATACCCAAGAAGTAGTATTAAGAAAAACATTTATTTCAATGTAAAACATACCCTTTGCAGTTCGCAACTGCTTGGGGTATTCCTTGCAGTTACGTTTCCAATTACCGGGTTTCTTGCAGTGATGGCAAACTTGTTTAGACTTGTCCAATTTTGCATGTAACATTTGGCCTTGAGATCATGGTCCAACCATTTCTCTAATTCGGCCAACCTTTCGGCAGTTACATCAGCCGAGGCTGTTTTCGGAGAAGCCTTTTCTAACACTTAGAAAATCTTTTTCCGAACTTAGGACAATCTTAACTTATGGAATCATTCTGTATTGTTTGCGTCAATAAGTTTGTTTTGTTGGAGAACAGAAACATGTGGATTACTGAGATAAAACAGACAATTATCGATGATTGTTTAAATAATTTACTAAGACATAAAATTGGCGAATTTTATTTTATGAATCTCACTCCCACTATTTTAACGATTTCACCACCCTCTAGTGAAAACGGGAAACTTTTTCCTTAGTGAGAACATGAAGTCCAATTGACAAACTTATGGTCCCGAATAATATCAGCCAACCATAATTCTCAAAAGGTAGAGCCCAATTGCTTCCAAAGCAACCCCCATGTGTTTACCTCATGTCCAATAAGGGCCCAATAATATGACGCCGTTTAAAGTGACATGTCAAGATGACCCATCAATATTAAGTTGTGATGGACGGTCGCCATGTGGATCCCCCAATAATATGAGCCGATCCCATGGGAGTTCCACCCAACTTACAACATTTGTCGATCCAATGTACAGCTTTCCGACGGACGGGCCCCCCCAATAATATGAGCCGGACCGTATCCGCGGGTAGCATCACATACATTGACCGTTGATGGAAGGTGGGAACATTTAAACAAATTTAAATTTCCTTTATTTATCTTGATATAAATTTTAAATCATATTTAAAATGGGATTTTTAATTATAAAAATATTTGTCTCATCATATTTAATTTATTGCATGCTTGCCGGATTCACGCAATTATGTCTAAACATGCATACAATCATAATATCAAATATTATATAGGATGATCGATTCCATTTCTAATTGACCCGTGGTTGCCAATCACGGGTCTTAGTCCAATCCTAGGTAATATGCAGTATGCAAATGCAATCCTATTACATATGCTTCCAATTTACATTTCTTCAGTCTTCATTGTCTGCTGGGCCCACCATCTTCAAATCTTGATCTCCCACTAAATCTAATGTATTTACAATAAATAACAATGACAAGTAGGGGATACATTTTTAGGGGGTGGGAACGGGCTATAAACCAAGCCCACTTTTATTACATATGACATTCATATCGGGCCATAAACCAGGCCCATTAATAAAACCAACAACAATAAAGACAAAATGTAAATTCCTAACATACACCTACAAAATTGGTCATGGCAATCGATCATCCTTATCCAATAACATTTAATTCAAAATTAATTTATTGGATAACATGCTGTGGCATTTCAAATTTAAACAAGATAAAATCATATTTTATATATAAAATCACATTTCACATATAAAATCATATTTTATCTCCATATCAAATAAAATCATATTTTATCTATAAAATCCAATTTTACAAATAAAATCATATTTTACTCAATATATCATAAGATCATATCTTATCATCAATTGTACCAAAATAATTGATTTCAAAATTCAATTTACGGATAAAATATTAAAATTTTCCAAAAATTCAAATTTATCCAAAATCAATTTTAAAATTTACGGACTCGAACAATTTGATCCGAAATCTCGTGAACCAATCAAAAACAATTTTTGACCGGACCAAAAATAAAATTTTAACATATTAAAATTAATTTTTAATAAAATATTAATTTTTCCCGCGGGCCACCCGGGACACTCCCGGGTTGGCCCGCACCCGGGGCGCGGGCCGGGGCAGCCCGGCTGCCCCCTTAGGGCAGCAACGCTTGCTGCCCTGGTGGCGCCTGGCGCCGCCGCTGGGCGGCGCCGTGCGCCCCCTTTGGGCGGCGCCGTGCGCCGCCCCTGGGGGCAGCGACCATCGCTGCCCCTTCTGGGCAGCGATCCAATCGCTGCCCGGGTTTCGCCCCCGGAAAAAAAAAATTTTTTTTATTAAAAATATTTATTTTGTTTCAAAAACCGAGACTCAAAAATTTTGTACAATTGATTAATTCAATCGATTGATCTGAGCAACCTTGGCTCTGATACCACTGTTGGAAAAACTGGCGGTCACAGATCAATCACGATTGATACCCGGTGCAGCGGAAGTTTAAAAATTTTATCATGGAACAATTCCATGGTGTGGGTATCAACCATTCAACGATTAAATTATTGTTTGTGTAAAATTTAAATAACAATTAAATAAATTTTACCTCAAATCTCGCAACGAGATTAATGGACACCAACAGAACAATTCTGCTCTTGTTGTCTCTCCCTGGAACCGATGAACGCCTTCAATCAGGTCCACGAACAGAGGTTTAATCCCTCTGATAGATTGCACTAGAAAATCTATCAGAAGTTTTCTGCGAAGAGAATACACGAATTTGATTCGTTATTCCTTACTGCGATTCAAAATCACAGACC
>NC_133122.1:1249908-1299908 GCF_033568475.1 Henckelia pumila
AATTTGCTAGATTGTTGGTTGAAATGGATTCGTCTCAGCCAAGAATTTACGAATACCCACTGTTACTTCATAATGGAATTTTGACTACCCTATGATTTGTGTACGAAACAGAGCCTAAATATTGCTCAAAATGCAATTCTCTCGGCCATAGTTTGGATCAATGCCGTTGGTACAAGCCCCCACTAGTTGATGCTAATATTGATGGTGGTAATCCTAATAGTAAGCAACCTGTGGAGGGAAAAAATAAGCCCCGTAGCAGATCTCGGGGGGCTGGTAAAAGAGGTAATAGTAGGCCACGAGGAGGTGGACATGGATATAGAGGAGGGCGCAATGGCCCTCAAGGTAGAGGGAGAGGCCGTGGCCCCTTTGGTGATGATCGTGGGCCTGCTGGGGGTGGAAATACGGTTTACCCGGGCACTGTTGAAGGCACGGGTGATAATGAAATGGAAAGGGCTGGGGAAAATTGCAATGAACAACCTGTTGAAAAATTAGATGAGAATTTGGATGAGGATGGGGTGATATTTGAAGTCCCAGATGCGAATGGCAATGGGAAGATTGTGGTTGAAGTTTTCGAAGGGGATAGTGATAACGAAGGCTTTGAAACAGTGGTAAGCAAGGGCACCAAGAAAGCAGTGAAGTATCTCAAGCGATTAAGTAAGGGATGCAGCTCGGGGACTCTAGCTCTAGCATGACCGAGTACATTGAGGTCAACCCAAGAACCTGGTTACCGAATATGACTGCGAAATCTTTCCTACTGAACAATGCACAAATCAGGGCCCGACGACTTAAAGTTGTCGATCGCTACCCATGAAGATTGCATGTTGGAATGTGAGGGGCCTCAACAAGCCCCTCAAACAGAAGAATGCTCAGGGAGTGTTGAAGAAACACAATTTGAGTATTCTTGGGTTACTTGAAGTCAAGATTAAGCCTAATCTTTTGGATCGTATGATGGACACTAAGTTCCCGGGGATGTGCTTCTTACACAACTTCCATGTGTGTCCTAATAGCCGCATTTTGATCATGTGGGACTCTAAGATGGTACAATTGGATCTTCTGGAGATGACTGATCAATTTATACATGTGACAGTCAGCTGTCTTCATACTCATAGGATTTTCCTGGCCACCTTCGTGTATG
Organism: Henckelia pumila; assembly: GCF_033568475.1. NCBI lineage: Eukaryota > Viridiplantae > Streptophyta > Magnoliopsida > Lamiales > Gesneriaceae > Henckelia > Henckelia pumila. The sequence continues at coordinate 1,251,044 of NC_133122.1, forward strand.
GTTGGAACTCGATGGTGGCCAGAAGACCTCTTTGGGATTTTTTGCTTAGTAGGGGAGATGTTATTGACCTTCCGTGGATTCTGATGGGTGATTTTAACTGTGATAGGCACCCTTATGAGAAAATGGGAGGTGTGCCGGTTGCCCCTAGGGAAATGGCAGACCTTAGGAACTGTATTGCTAGACTTGAGCTCTCAGATGTTAACCATGTTGGGTGTTTCTTCACCTGGTTTAGTTTGGCCGTATCATCTAAACTGGATAGAGTTATGGTTAACCACATTGGACTGAATCCAACTTGGATGTTTTTGTGGATTTTGTTGCTCCTGGAGTCTTCTCTGATCACTCTTGCAGCGTTATCACCATATTCAGAGATCATAGTCGTAGGGCTACCCCCTTCAAATTCTTTAATATGTGGACGATTCATCAAGACTTTCAGATGATTGTTCGAGATAACTGGTTTTATGGAGGGGGTAGCACTGCGCAGTTTGTCATCAAGAAAAAAATGAATGGTATGAAAAGAGTCCTTAAGCAACTCAATGACATGCACTTTAGCCACATTTCGAGCCGTGCTAAGATCGCTAATGAGAAGCTTGTAGAAGCTCAAAGCAGGGCTCTCAATGGGGATGGGGTGGATAACAGTATTGTTGAGTTGAGGAGGAGGGCGGAGTACCTTCTTGAGGCTGAGCGATTATTCCTATCCCAAAAAGCTAAGTGCGAGTACCTCAAGCATAGTGATAGATGTTCAAAATTCTTTTATGGTATGATCAAGCGGAACATCAAACGTAATAAGATTGTGGCTCTCACCCTTAGAGATGGTTCTACTTCGGTGAACCCGAATGAGATTGCAGATGAATTTGTGGGATATTATAGGAACCTTCTTGGGGTTGCCACGGATAGAGAAGCTTTGGATGAATCAATTTGAAAGAGTGGGTGCCCGGTGAGCCAACTTGTGGCTAAAGGCTTTGATGACTCTTTGTATAAACAATCTTTTGTCTAATATAATTTACACTTTTATAAATGGCAATGACTTTATCTTTCTTCATATTGTTATATTGTGATATACTATTGTTGTTTTGATAAAGACCTTGAATATACTATAGTGTATGTAAGATGTGGTAGAACATGGGGATGTCTATCATGAAACACATCTTATAGTCACTGTATATTCTAAACTGTTCCTAGTCGATTGAGCCATCCGATAATAAGGATAAGGATCGCTCGAGTTTGAGACTAGCATTTGCGATGCAGAGTACCACGTTTCATTGGTAAGGAACATAGAGATGTTCGAAGCATGCAAATGGATATTCATATGATGAATGATCGAACTACCCTATCCGGACTTTCCAAGTGGTTATCACTTATCGAGTGGATAAAGTCCGCGGTTTTGGTTGTACACCATTAGTCCTTACTACTTGAAACATCATTGAGACTCTATATGCTAGTACTGTGCTTTGACTCGTTTACCGACTCTATTGGGGTCATCAGGTGTTGGGATTGGGTACAGTTACAACACATATAGGAGTCGATGCTTTGTTGTCAAGGATTCACCACATACTTGCGAGTGTGGATATCCTATGCGATCTGAGGAGATATTAGTGTGACGAATCTCTGGCCAAAGTACATGATGTGTTTTAAGAAATGGTTTCTTAGTAACACATGCGATGTCACTATTTGATCTTCAAGATGTATTGCATAGTTATCGAATCTCGAACGACTCTCGATATACCAATGGTTGTTGATTCGATCGGGATATATGGATGAAGGGACCGTACTGTACGCTAACCAAAATCTATTGGTTCTTGCAGGCACTATCAGTGATACCTAGGGAATCATGGGGCGATGTTGCTAGGCGCTCTTACCATGATTCGATGGGCAAGTCGGAAATTGTTGTTCCGAGTCACAAGGAGTTGTGAGCCCACGGCTAGCTGTATCCCTGAACCATTGAGGGTCACATAGAGTAATGGATTTTTAATCCCCGTTGAGATAGTTAAATTTAAAGAGTTAAATTTAATGAACGAAGAAGTTGGACTTCTTATTTAAGAGTAGAGGAGTAAGATTTCCTAAAATGACATAGGGATGGGCATTTTTGGAAATCACTGAATTCGGATTCAGAAAAATTTATCTTGACTTTAAAAGGTGCAGAAATGGTTTCTGTGCACATTGGTGAAATCGGTTTATCAATCGGAGTCACGATGAATTTTATATTAATTTCTGAACATGCGGGCTTTGCTTGTCGGGCTTGAACTTATGACTAATGGGCCCTAAGCTGTTAGTGGCCTACATTATAAATAAGTTATTGCAGTACAAAAATTACACACAACAGGTCACAATTTTCGAAAACCCTAGTATTTTTCTCTCAATAGTGGCCGCCCCCTTTCTCCCCTCTGCTCGGAAAATCCAGTCTGTGAATTTTGAATTGCAGTCTGGTTTAACGGATCAAATTCGTTAATCTCTTCGTAGAAACTTCTGATAGATTTTCTAGTGCAATCTATCAGAGGGATTAAATATCCATTCGTGGACCTGATTGAAGAACAGTTCGTCCATCAGTTCCAGGGATATACAACAAGAGCAGAGCAATCTGTTGGTGTCCAAAAATCTCGATTCGAGATTAAAGGTAAAAATTTATAATCGTTATTTAATTTTTACACACACACAATTTAATCGTAAGGTTGATACCCATTATGGAATCGTTCCATATAAAATTTTTAAAACTTCCGCTGCACCGGGTATCAATCCTGATTGATCTGATCGCCGCGTTCTCCAACAGTGGTATCAGAGCCAGGTTGCTCAGATCAAGCGATTAAATTAATCGATTGTACAAAAAATTTTTAAGCCTCAGTTTTTGAAACAAAATAAATATTTTAAAAATAAAAAAAAATATTTTTTTTTTCGGGCAAAAACCGGGCAGCGATCCAGGGGGGGCAGCGATCTTCGCTGCCCGGCCCGACCCCATTAGGGCGCGGGCAGCCCGGGAATGTCCCGGGCGGCCCGCGGGAAAAATTAATTTTTTAATTTTTAAATTAAATTTTAATATGTTAAAATTCTATTTTTGGTCCGATCGAAAATTGTTTTTGATTGGTCCACGAGGCGTCGGATCGAATTGTTCGAGTCCAAAAATTTTAAAATTGATTTTTGGATAAATTTGATTTTTTGGAAAATTTAAATATTTTATCCGTTAAATTGAATTTTGAAATTAATTATTTTTGGTACAATTGATGATAAGATATGATCTTATGGATATATTGAGTAAAATATGATTTTATGTATAAAATTGGATTTTATAGATAAAATATGATTTTATTTGATAAAAAGATAAAATATGATTTTGTATATAAAATAAGATTTTATGTATGAAATATGATTTTATCCTTTTAAATTTAAATTGCCATTGCATGTTATCCAATAAATTAATTTTGAATTAAATGTTATTGGATAAGGATGATCGATTGTCATGACCAATTTTGTAGGTGTATGTTAGGAATTTACATTTGTTTTTATTGTTATTGGTTTTATTAATGGGCCTGGTTTATGGCCCAATATGAATTGTCATATGTAATAAATGTGGGCTTGGTTTATGGCCCGTTCCCACCCCTTAAAAATGTATCCCCTATTTGTCATTGTTATTTATTGTAAATACATTAGATTTAGTGGGAGATCAAGATTTGAAGATGGAGGTGGGCCCAGCAGACAATAAAGACAGAAGAAATGTAAATTGGAAGCTCAATGTAATAGGATTGCATTGCATACTGCATATTACCTAGGATTGGACTAAGACTCGTGATTGGCAACCACGGGTCGATTAGAAATGGAATCGATCATCCTATATAATATATGATATTATTTTTGTATGCATGTTTTAGACTAAATTGTGTGAATCCGACAAGCATACAAAATTTTAAAAAATAATGAGACAAATTTTCAAAATTAAAATCCCTCATTTTAAATATGATTTAAAATTGATATCAAGATAAATAAAGGAAATTTAAATTTGTTTAAATGTTCCTACCTTCCATCAACGATCAATGTATGAGATGCTACCCGCGGATACGGTCCGGCTCATATTATTGGGGGGGCCCGTGTTGGAGTACACGGCGATCAGTTCAATTAGGATTGATACCCGGTGCAGCGGAAGTTTAAAATTTTTGTATGGAACGATTCCATAATAGGTATCAACCTTACGATTAAATTGTGTGTGTGTAAAAATTAAATAACGATTATAAATTTTCACCTCAATCTCGAATCGAGATTTTGACACCGACAGATTGCTCTGCTCTTGTTGTATATCCCTGGAACTGATGGACGAACTGTTATTCAATCAGGTCCACGAACGGATATTTAATCCCTCTGATAGATTGCACTAGAAAATCTATCAGAAGTTTCTACGAAGAGATTAACGAATTTGATCCGTTAAACCAGACTGCAATTCAAAATTCACAGACTGGATTTTACCGAGCAGAGAGGAGAGGGGGTCGGCCACTTCAGAGAGAAAATTAGGGTTTTTTTCTAAAATTGTGACCTTGTTGTCCGTAATTTCTGTACTGCAATAACTTATTTATAAAGTAGGCCACTAACAGCTTAGGGCCCATTAGTCATAAGTTCAAGCCCGACAAGCAAAGCCCGCATGTTCAGAAATTAATATAAAATTCATCGTGACTCCGATTGATAAACCGATTTCACCAATGTGCACAAAAACCATTTCTGCACCTTTTAAAGTCAAGATAAATTTTTCTGAATCCGAATTCAGTGATTTCCAAAAATGCCCATCCCTATGTCATTTTAGGAAATCTTACTCCTCTACTCTAAATTAAGAAGTCCAACTTCTTTGTTCATTAAATTTAACTCTTTAAATTTAACTCTCTCAACGGGGATTAAAAATCCATTACTCTATGTGACCCTCAATGGTTCAGGGATACAGCTAGCCGTGGGCTCACAACTCCTTGTGACTCGGAACAACAATTTCCGACTTGCCCATAGAATCATGGCAAGAGCGCCTAGCAACATCGCCCCATGATTCCCTAAGTATCACTGATAGTGCCTGCAAGAACTAATAGATTTTGGTTAGCGTACAGTACGGTCCCTTCATCCATATATCCCGATCAAATCAACAACCATTGGTATATCGAGAGTCGTTCGAGATTCGATAACTATGCAATACATCTTGAAGATCAAATAGTGACATCGCATGTGTTACTAAGAAACCATTTCTTAAAACACATCATGTACTCTGGCCAGAGATTCGTCACACTAATATCTCCTCAGATCGCATAGGATATCCACACTCGCAAGTATGTGGTGAATCCTTGACAACAAAGCATCGACTCCTATATGTGTTGTAACTGTACCCAATCCCGACACCTGATGACCCCATTAGAGTCGGTAAACGAGTCAAAGAACAGTACTAGCATATAGAGTCTCAATGATGTTTCAAGTAATAAGGACTAATGGTGTACAACCAAAACCGCGGACTTTATCCACTCGATAAGTGATAACCACTTGGAAAGTCCGGATAGGGTAGTTCGATCATTCATCGTATGAATATCCATTTGCATGCTTCGAACATCTCTATGTTCCCTACCAATGAAACGTGGTACTCTGCATCGCAAATGCTAGTCTCAAACTCGAGCGATCCTTATCCTTATTATCGGACGGCTCAATCGACTAGGAACAGTTTAGAATACACAGTGACTATAAGATGTGTTTCATGATAGACATCTCCATGTTCTACCACATCTTACATACACTATAGTATATTCAAGGTCTTTATCAAAACAACAATAGTATATCACAATATAACAATATGAAGAAAGATAAAGTCATTGCCATTAATAAAAGTGTAAATTATATTAAACAAAAGATTGTTTATACAAAGAGTCATCAAAGCCCTTAGCCACATGTTGGCTCACCGGGCACCCACTCTTTCAGCCCGTTCGTCGGAAAGCTGTACATTGGATCGACACATGTTGTAAGTTGGGTGGAACTCCCATGGGATCGGCTCATATTATTGGGGGATCCGCATGGCGACCGTCCATCACAACTTAATATTGATGGGTCATCTTGACATGTCACAATAAACGGCGTCATATTATTGGGCCCTTATTGGACATGAGGTAAAAACGTGGAGGTTGCTTTGGAAGCAATTGGGCTCTACCTTTTGAAAATTATGGTTGGCTGATATTATTCGGGACCATAGTTTGTCAATTGGACTCCATGTTCTCACTAAGGAAAACAGTTTCCCGTTTTCACTAGAGGGTAGTGAAATCGTTAAAATAGTGGGAGTGAGATTCATAAAATAAATTTCGCCTATTTTATGTCTTAGTAAATTAATTAAACAATCATCGATAATTGTCTGTTTCATCTCAGTATATCATTATGATGAATCTTCGTAATCCCGCGGGCCGCCCGGGACATTCCCGGGCTGCCCGCGCCCTAATGGGGTCGGGCCGGGCAGCCCGGCTGCCCCTAGGGCAGCGACGATCGCTGCCCTGTGCAGCGCCTGCACAGGGCGGCGCACGGCGCTGCCCGGTGCAGCGACCATCGCTGCCCGGGTTTTTGCCCGAAAAAAAAAAATTTTATTTTTAAAATATTTATTTTGTTTCAAAAACCGGGGCTTAAAAAATTTTTGTACAATCGATTAATTTAATCGCTTGATCTGAACAACCTGTCTCTGATACCACTGTTGGAGTACACGGCGATCAGATCAATTAGGATTGATACCCGGTGCAGCGGAAGTTTAAAATTTTTGTATGGAACGATTCCATAATAGGTATCAACCTTACGATTAAATTGTGTGTGTGTAAAAATTAAATAACAATTATAAATTTTTACCTCAATCTCGAATCGAGATTTTGGACACCAACAGATTGCTCTGCTCTTGTTGTATATCCCTGGAACTGATGGAAGAACTGTTCTTCAATCAGGTCCACGAACGGATATTTAATCCCTCTCATAGATTGCACTAGAAAATCTATCAGAAGTTTCTACGAAGAGATTAACGAATTTGATCCGTTAAACCAGAATGCAATTCAAAATTCACAGACTGGATTTTACCGAGCAGAGGGGAGAGGGGGTCGGCCACTTCAGAGAGAAAATTAGGGTTTTTTTCGAAAATTGTGACCTTGTTGTCCGTAATTTCTGTACTGCAATAACTTATTTATAATGTAGGCCACTAACAGCTTAGGGCCCATTAGTCATAATTTCAAGCCCGACAAGCAAAGCCCGCATGTTCAGAAATTAATATAAAATTCATCGTGACTCCGATTGATAAACCGATTTCATCAATGTGCACAGAAACCATTTCTGCACCTTTTAAAGTCAAGATAAATTTTTCTGAATCCGAATTCAGTGATTTCCAAAAATGCCCATCCCTATGTTATTTTAGAAAATCTTACTCCTCTACTCTAAATTAAGAAGTCCAACTTCTTTGTTCATTAAATTTAACTCTTTAAATTTAACTATCTCAACGGGGATTAAAAATCCATTACTCTGTGTGACCCTCAATGGTTCAGGGATACAGCTAGCTGTGGGCTCACAGCTCCTTGTGACTCGGAACAACAATTTCCGACTTGCCCATCGAATCATGGTAAGAGCGCCTAGCAACATCGCCCCATGATTCCCTAGGTATCACTAATAGTTCCTGCAAGAACCAATAGATTTTGGTTAGCGTACAGTACGGTCCCTTCATCCATATATCCCGATCGAATCAACAACCATTGGTATATCGAGAGTCGTTCGAGATTCGATAACTATGCAATACATCTTGAAGATCAAATAGTGACATCGCATGTGTTACTAAGAAACCATTTCTTAAAACACATCATGTACTCTGGCCAGAGATTCGTCACACTAATATCTCCTCAGATCGCATAGGATATCCACACTCGCAAGTATGTGGTGAATCCTTGACAACAAAGCATCGACTCCTATATATGTTGTAACTGTACCCAATCCCGACACCTGATGACCCCAATAGAGTCGGTAAACGAGTCAAAGAACAGTACTAGCATATAGAGTCTCAATGATGTTTCAAGTAATAAGGACTAATGGTGTACAACCAAAACCGCGGACTTTATCCACTCGATATGTGATAACCACTTGGAAAGTCCGGATAGGGTAGTTCGATCATTCATCGTATGAATATCCATTTGCATGCTTCGAACATCTCTATGTTCCCTACCAATGAAACGTGGTACTCTGCATCGCAAATGCTAGTCTCAAACTCGAGCGATCCTTATCCTTATTATCGGACGGCTCAATCGACTAGGAACAGTTTAGAATACACAGTGACTATAAGATGTGTTTCATGATAGACATCTCCATGTTCTACCACATCTTACATACTGTAGTGACCCTTACCCGGATCACCTACTAAACAGAACTTATGCATGCAATTAACTTAATTAAACAGATATCAGAATAAAACTGCGGAAACCATAAACATTATAAAATCCCATGTAAAGGAATCTGTAATTTATCCAATAATATACAACCAAATCGAATAGCTGTATAAACCCAAACAACAGTAATAAAACCTAGACGAAGCTCCAGCTGGCCAACCACTGACTAGCCCCTCCTGGATCCACCTTCCTCGTCCAATCGCAAACCTGCCCCATGGAATAGGGTGTCCAAAAAATACAGAGTACGAGACGTGAGCATAAAACGCTCAGTGCGAGAGTATGAGTATACATGCATGCAAAGTGAACTCCCTATAGACTCGAGGTCAAGGATCAGATAACAGAGAATGACCGGGCCCTGGTATGTAGCACGTTGTGCCGTCGCTCCAGGAGGTGGCTCCCATACCGAGATAATCATGGAAACGCCGGACCCAAATCGATGGAAGTCCATCCACTAACAGGATAGGGTACAACCCTACTAACAGACATCTCGAAGGAGATACAGCAAGATGCAAATGAATGCAGCATAATATCATGGCATATAAATCATGCAGTCATATAATACATGCATACTCAGTCAGGATATCTCGAACAGTACTTTCGTACCTCAATACAGTGCAAGCTCTACCAACTCTAGGTCCACGCCTATAGTCTGCTCTACACTGCCAAATGATACTACTATCATTAAAGTGCTCTAAAAGCCTTAAGTAAGCTATTGCATACTCCTAAATATTTATAGGAAGCAAAAGCTATACCTTCGTCCGTCGTTAGCCCTTTGATGTCGATGCCTCCAGAACTTGGGCACAACTCCGCTACGACTACCGAACGCCTCGCCGACCTCCGGACCAAGCCTAAGAAGACTAGAACAGCTCCAAAAGGACTAGAAAGGAAAGGAGAACTTGGAATTGGCAAATGAAAGTGAAGTCTCGGCCTTCTATTTATAGACAACGATCGGAACTTCCGATCCTTGATCGGAACGTCCGAACCTCGATCGGAACGTCCGATCCTGTCATCGGAGCTTCCGAAGATCCGGATCTGCCACGTGTCAAAATATCACTTGAAGACTCCGGATAGGGGTGATCGGAGCCTCCGGTCCTGATCGGAGCTTCCGATCCAACCACACATCATGCCTGACGTAATAACATCGGTGCCTCCGATCGCTCATCGGAGCTTCCGATCCCGTTCGGAGCTTCCGATCGTGCCTTCGGAGCTTCCGATCCGTCCGATACCTAATTCAATTAATTAGCATTAATCCTTTAATTACTCAATTAGGGCACGGGCTACTACATTCTCCCCCACTTAAGATATTTCGTCCTCGAAATCAGATCTTAAGTACCGAATGCAAATACAGAAATCAGAACATTCTTTATTCAATCAAACGTTTACAGAGTTTGCAACTGAATACAACTTAAAGAATGAAATCAAAACAACTCAGGATGGTCTTTACGCATCCTGTCCTCTAGCTCCCAAGTAGCTTCTTCAGTGCCTCGGCGCTGCCACTGAACTAAAACCAAAGGAATGACTTTGTTCCGTAAAACCTTATCCTTATAATCCAGGATACGAAGAGGTTTCTCAACATAAGTCAAATCCTTGTCTACCTGAACCTCAGACCGCTGCAGAATATGAGATTCATCTGCCACATATCGTCGCAACAGAGATACGTGGAACACGTCGTGAATACTGGATAGATGCGGTGGCAATGCTAGTCGATAAGCCAAATCGCCAATACTCTCCAAGATCTCAAACGGACCGATAAATCTGGGAGACAACTTGCCCTTAAGGCCAAATCTGAGAATCTTGCGGAAAGGTGACACTCTCAGAAACACTTTCTCCCCGACCTCGAACTGCAAAGGCCTACGCTTAATATTAGCATAACTGGCCTGACGATCCTGTGCAGTCTTAATCCGTTTCTTGATCTGATCAACAATGTCTATCGCCTGCTGGATAAACTCAGGTCCTTCAGCCTGTCTCTCCCCCACTTCTTCCCAGAAGAGTGGAGTACGACAACGTCGCCCATACAATGCTTCAAAAGGTGCCATCCCAATACTAGTGTGATAGCTGTTGTTGTAAGCGAACTCGATCAACGGCAAATGATCCTGCCAGGCTGAACCAAAATCCATGACGCACGCTCTAAGCATATCTTCTAACGTACGTATAGTGCGCTCTGACTGACCATCAGTCTCCGGATGATAGTCTGCACTCAAACTGAGAGTAGTACCCATCGCACGCTGAACACTCCCCCAGAATCTAGAAGTAAACCTGGGGTCCCGATCGCTGACAATGCTCACAGGCACTCCATGAAGTCGAACGATCTCCTGAATGTACAACCGAGCCATGCGATCCACAGAGTACTCTCGGCTATAGGCAATGAAATGCGCTGACTTGGTGAGTCGGTCCACCACCACCCAGATAGCATCACAGTTCCTCGGGGATACCGGCAAATGGGTCACAAAGTCCATAGTGATAAACTCCCATTTCCATTCAGGAATAGGCAGACTGTGAAGCAATCCTCCAGGTCGTCGGTGCTCTGCCTTGACCTGTTGACACACCAAACATCTCGAAACAAACTAATAAACACTGCATTTCATTCCCTTCCACCAGAAACGAGTACGTAGATCCTTGTACATCTTGTTGCTCCCAGGATGAATACTCAACTTAGTGCGATGTGCCTGAGATAAAATCTCCTCTCGCAACTCTTCATCCTGTGGAATCACAAGCCTACCAGACAAACACAGAAAGCCATCTGACTGATAATGAAATCCAGATGAGCTACCCTTGTTAGCTAGGCGAGCTAAACGCTGGGTCTTTGAATCAGACATCTGAGCATCTCGGATCCGCGAATACAAGGCTGGCTCAGATAATATCGCAAACATCTGGATACTCTGCATACCTTTCTTGTGCTTGAAGGTAAAACCTGAAGTACAACAGTCACTGATCGCACTAGACATCGAACAAGTCTGAAGTGCGGATAGTCGCACCTTGCGACTCAAAGCATCAGCGGTGAGATTAGCAGCTCCCGGATGGTACTTAATCTCGCAATCATAGTCCTTAAGCAAATCCATCCAACGTCTCTGCCTCATGTTCAATTCTGCCTGAGTGAACAAATACTTGAGACTCTTATGGTCGGTGAAGATCTCAAATTTCTCGCCATAAAGATAATGACGCCAGATCTTCAAAGCGAACAAAATGGCTGCCAATTCCAAATCATGGACTGGGTAGTTGTCCTCGTGAAGCTTCAGCTGTCTAGAAGCGTATGCGATCACATGCCCATTCTGAGTCAGGACACAACCTAACCCCTGAAGAGAAGCATCCGTGTAAACTACATACCCTCCAGATCCTGACGGTAATGCCAACACCGGCGCAGAAGTCAACCGTCGTCGAAGCTCACGGAAATTCTCCTCACACTCGGAGGACCACTCAAAATCCACACCCTTGCGGGAAAGCTGCGTCTGTTGGAAAACTGGCGTTCAGATCAATCACGATTGATACCCGGTGCAGCGGAAGTTTAAAATTTTTAGTATGAAACAATTCCATAGTGTGGGTATCAACCATACGATTAAATTATTTGTGTGTGTAAAATTAAATAACTATTATTAAATTTTACCTTCAATCTCGAAGCGAGATTATTGGACACCACACAGATTTCTCTGCGCTTCTTGTATCTCCCTGGAACTGATGAACAAGCTTTCCTTCAATCAGGTCCACGAATGGAGGTTTAATCCCTCTGATAGATTGCACTAGAAAATCTATCAGAAGTTTTCTGCGAAGAGAATAACGAATTTGATTCGCTAATCCTGTCTGCAATTCAAAATCACAGACCGGAAAATCTCTGACAGAGAGAGGGAGGGGCGGCCGAATTTCTAGAGAGAGCTAGGGTTTTTTTTTCGAAAACTGTCTCTCAAAATTATGACCAACTGTGTGTAATTTTTGTACTGCAATAATTTATTTATAATGTAGGCCACTAACACCTTAGGGCCCATTAGTCATAAGTTGAGGCCCGACAAGCAAAGCCCGCATGTTCAGAAATTAATATAAAATTCATCGTGACTCCGATTGATAAACCGATTTTACCAATGTGCACAGAAACCATTTCTGCACATTTTAAAGTCAAGATAAATTTTCCTGAATCCGAATTCAGTGGTTTCCAAAAATGTACATCCCTATGTCATTTTAGGAAATCCTACTCCCTTACTCTTATTTAAGAAGTCCAACTTCTTTATTCATTAAATTTAACTCTTTAAATTTAACTATCTCAACGGGGATTAAAACTCCATTACACTGTGTGACCCTCAATGGTTCAGGGATACAGCTAGCCGTGGGCTCACAACTCCTTGTGACTCGGAACAACGATTTCCGACTTGCCCAACGAATCATGGTAAAGCGCCTAGCAACATCGCCCCATGATTCCCTAGGTATCACTGATAGTGCCTACAAGAACCAGTAGATTTTGGTTAGCGTACAGTACGGTCCCTTCATCCATATATCCCGATCGAATCAACAACCATTGGTATATCGAGAGTCGCTCAAGATTCGATAACTATGCAATACATCTTGAAGATCAAATTAGTGACATCGCATGTGCTACTAAGAAACCATTTCTTAAATCACATCAAGTACTCTGGCCAGAGATTCGTCACACTAATATCTCCTCAAATCGCATAGGATATCCACACTCGCAAGTATGTGGTGAATCCTTGACAACAATGCATCGACTCCTATATGTGTTGTAACTGTACCCAATCCCGACACCTGATGACCCCATTAGAGTCGGTAAACGAGTCAAAGAACAGTACTAGCATATAGAGTCTCAATGATGTTTCAAGTAATAAGGACTAATGGTGTACAACCAAAACCGCGGACTTTATCCACTCGATAAGTGATAACCACTTGGAAAGTCCGGATAGGGTAGTTCGATCATTCATCGTATGAATATCCATTTGCATGCTTCGAACATCTCTATGTTCCCTACCAATGAAACGTGGTACTCTGCATCGCAAATGCTAGTCTCAAACTCGAGCGATCCTTATCCTTATTATCGGACGGCTCAATCGACTAGGAACAGTTTAGAATACACAGTGACTATAAGATGTGTTTCATGATAGACATCTCCATGTTCTACCACATCTTACATACACTATAGTATATTCAAGGTCTTTATCAAAACAACAATAGTATATCACAATATAACAATATGAAGAAAGATAAAGTCATTGCCATTAATAAAAGTGTAAATTATATTAAACAAAAGATTGTTTATACAAAGAGTCATCAAAGCCCTTAGCCACATGTTGGCTCACCGGGCACCCACTCTTTCAGCCCGTTCGTCGGAAAGCTGTACATTGGATCGACACATGTTGTAAGTTGGGTGGAACTCCCATGGGATCGGCTCATATTATTGGGGGATCCGCATGGCGACCGTCCATCACAACTTAATATTGATGGGTCATCTTGACATGTCACAATAAACAGCGTCATATTATTGGGCCCTTATTGGACATGAGGTAAAAACGTGGAGGTTGCTTTGGAAGCAATTGGGCTCTACCTTTTGAAAATTATGGTTGGCTGATATTATTCGGGACCATAGTTTGTCAATTGGACTCCATGTTCTCACTAAGGAAAACAGTTTCCCGTTTTCACTAGAGGGTAGTGAAATCGTTAAAATAGTGGGAGTGAGATTCATAAAATAAATTTCGCCTATTTTATGTCTTAGTAAATTAATTAAACAATCATCGATAATTGTCTGTTTCATCTCAGTATATCATTATGATGAATCTTCGTAATCCCGCGGGCCGCCCGGGACATTCCCGGGCTGCCCGCGCCCTAATGGGGTCGGGCCGGGCAGCCCGGCTGCCCCTAGGGCAGCGACGATCGCTGCCCTGTGCAGCGCCTGCACAGGGCGGCGCACGGCGCTGCCCGGTGCAGCGACCATCGCTGCCCGGGTTTTTGCCCGAAAAAAAAAAATTTTATTTTTAAAATATTTATTTTGTTTCAAAAACCGGGGCTTAAAAAATTTTTGTACAATCGATTAATTTAATCGCTTGATCTGAACAACCTGTCTCTGATACCACTGTTGGAGTACACGGCGATCAGATCAATTAGGATTGATACCCGGTGCAGCGGAAGTTTAAAATTTTTGTATGGAACGATTCCATAATAGGTATCAACCTTACGATTAAATTGTGTGTGTGTAAAAATTAAATAACAATTATAAATTTTTACCTCAATCTCGAATCGAGATTTTGGACACCAACAGATTGCTCTGCTCTTGTTGTATATCCCTGGAACTGATGGAAGAACTGTTCTTCAATCAGGTCCACGAACGGATATTTAATCCCTCTCATAGATTGCACTAGAAAATCTATCAGAAGTTTCTACGAAGAGATTAACGAATTTGATCCGTTAAACCAGAATGCAATTCAAAATTCACAGACTGGATTTTACCGAGCAGAGGGGAGAGGGGGTCGGCCACTTCAGAGAGAAAATTAGGGTTTTTTTCGAAAATTGTGACCTTGTTGTCCGTAATTTCTGTACTGCAATAACTTATTTATAATGTAGGCCACTAACAGCTTAGGGCCCATTAGTCATAATTTCAAGCCCGACAAGCAAAGCCCGCATGTTCAGAAATTAATATAAAATTCATCGTGACTCCGATTGATAAACCGATTTCATCAATGTGCACAGAAACCATTTCTGCACCTTTTAAAGTCAAGATAAATTTTTCTGAATCCGAATTCAGTGATTTCCAAAAATGCCCATCCCTATGTTATTTTAGAAAATCTTACTCCTCTACTCTAAATTAAGAAGTCCAACTTCTTTGTTCATTAAATTTAACTCTTTAAATTTAACTATCTCAACGGGGATTAAAAATCCATTACTCTGTGTGACCCTCAATGGTTCAGGGATACAGCTAGCTGTGGGCTCACAGCTCCTTGTGACTCGGAACAACAATTTCCGACTTGCCCATCGAATCATGGTAAGAGCGCCTAGCAACATCGCCCCATGATTCCCTAGGTATCACTAATAGTTCCTGCAAGAACCAATAGATTTTGGTTAGCGTACAGTACGGTCCCTTCATCCATACATCCCGATCGAATCAACAACCATTGGTATATCGAGAGTCGTTCGAGATTCGATAACTATGCAATACATCTTGAAGATCAAATAGTGACATCGCATGTGTTACTAAGAAACCATTTCTTAAAACACATCATGTACTCTGGCCAGAGATTCGTCACACTAATATCTCCTCAGATCGCATAGGATATCCACACTCGCAAGTATGTGGTGAATCCTTGACAACAAAGCATCGACTCCTATATGTGTTGTAACTGTACCCAATCCCGACACCTGATGACCCCAATAGAGTCGGTAAACGAGTCAAAGAACAGTACTAGCATATAGAGTCTCAATGATGTTTCAAGTAATAAGGACTAATGGTGTACAACCAAAACCGCGGACTTTATCCACTCGATATGTGATAACCACTTGGAAAGTCCGGATAGGGTAGTTCGATCATTCATCGTATGAATATCCATTTGCATGCTTCGAACATCTCTATGTTCCCTACCAATGAAACGTGGTACTCTGCATCGCAAATGCTAGTCTCAAACTCGAGCGATCCTTATCCTTATTATCGGACGGCTCAATCGACTAGGAACAGTTTAGAATACACAGTGACTATAAGATGTGTTTCATGATAGACATCTCCATGTTCTACCACATCTTACATACTGTAGTGACCCTTACCCGGATCACCTACTAAACAGAACTTATGCATGCAATTAACTTAATTAAACAGATATCAGAATAAAACTGCGGAAACCATAAACATTATAAAATCCCATGTAAAGGAATCTGTAATTTATCCAATAATATACAACCAAATCGAATAGCTGTATAAACCCAAACAACAGTAATAAAACCTAGACGAAGCTCCAGCTGGCCAACCACTGACTAGCCCCTCCTGGATCCACCTTCCTCGTCCAATCGCAAACCTGCCCCATGGAATAGGGTGTCCAAAAAATACAGAGTACGAGACGTGAGCATAAAACGCTCAGTGCGAGAGTATGAGTATACATGCATGCAAAGTGAACTCCCTATAGACTCGAGGTCAAGGATCAGATAACAGAGAATGACCGGGCCCTGGTATGTAGCACGTTGTGCCGTCGCTCCAGGAGGTGGCTCCCATACCGAGATAATCATGGAAACGCCGGACCCAAATCGATGGAAGTCCATCCACTAACAGGATAGGGTACAACCCTACTAACAGACATCTCGAAGGAGATACAGCAAGATGCAAATGAATGCAGCATAATATCATGGCATATAAATCATGCAGTCATATAATACATGCATACTCAGTCAGGATATCTCGAACAGTACTTTCGTACCTCAATACAGTGCAAGCTCTACCAACTCTAGGTCCACGCCTATAGTCTGCTCTACACTGCCAAATGATACTACTATCATTAAAGTGCTCTAAAAGCCTTAAGTAAGCTATTGCATACTCCTAAATATTTATAGGAAGCAAAAGCTATACCTTCGTCCGTCGTTAGCCCTTTGATGTCGATGCCTCCAGAACTTGGGCACAACTCCGCTACGACTACCGAACGCCTCACCGACCTCCGGACCAAGCCTAAGAAGACTAGAACAGCTCCAAAAGGACTAGAAAGGAAAGGAGAACTTGGAATTGGCAAATGAAAGTGAAGTCTCGGCCTTCTATTTATAGACAACGATCGGAACTTCCGATCCTTGATCGGAACGTCCGAACCTCGATCGGAACGTCCGATCCTGTCATCGGAGCTTCCGAAGATCCGGATCTGCCACGTGTCAAAATATCACTTGAAGACTCCGGATAGGGGTGATCGGAGCCTCCGGTCCTGATCGGAGCTTCCGATCCAACCACACATCATGCCTGACGTAATAACATCGGTGCCTCCGATCGCTCATCGGAGCTTCCGATCCCGTTCGGAGCTTCCGATCGTGCCTTCGGAGCTTCCGATCCGTCCGATACCTAATTCAATTAATTAGCATTAATCCTTTAATTACTCAATTAGGGCACGGGCTACTACATTCTCCCCCACTTAAGATATTTCGTCCTCGAAATCAGATCTTAAGTACCGAATGCAAATACAGAAATCAGAACATTCTTTATTCAATCAAACGTTTACAGAGTTTGCAACTGAATACAACTTAAAGAATGAAATCAAAACAACTCAGGATGGTCTTTACGCATCCTGTCCTCTAGCTCCCAAGTAGCTTCTTCAGTGCCTCGGCGCTGCCACTGAACTAAAACCAAAGGAATGACTTTGTTCCGTAAAACCTTATCCTTATAATCCAGGATACGAAGAGGTTTCTCAACATAAGTCAAATCCTTGTCTACCTGAACCTCAGACCGCTGCAGAATATGAGATTCATCTGCCACATATCGTCGCAACAGAGATACGTGGAACACGTCGTGAATACTGGATAGATGCGGTGGCAATGCTAGTCGATAAGCCAAATCGCCAATACTCTCCAAGATCTCAAACGGACCGATAAATCTGGGAGACAACTTGCCCTTAAGGCCAAATCTGAGAATCTTGCGGAAAGGTGACACTCTCAGAAACACTTTCTCCCCGACCTCGAACTGCAAAGGCCTACGCTTAATATTAGCATAACTGGCCTGACGATCCTGTGCAGTCTTAATCCGTTTCTTGATCTGATCAACAATGTCTATCGCCTGCTGGATAAACTCAGGTCCTTCAGCCTGTCTCTCCCCCACTTCTTCCCAGAAGAGTGGAGTACGACAACGTCGCCCATACAATGCTTCAAAAGGTGCCATCCCAATACTAGTGTGATAGCTGTTGTTGTAAGCGAACTCGATCAACGGCAAATGATCCTGCCAGGCTGAACCAAAATCCATGACGCACGTTCTAAGCATATCTTCTAACGTACGTATAGTGCGCTCTGACTGACCATCAGTCTCCGGATGATAGTCTGCACTCAAACTGAGAGTAGTACCCATCGCACGCTGAACACTCCCCCAGAATCTAGAAGTAAACCTGGGGTCCCGATCGCTGACAATGCTCACAGGCACTCCATGAAGTCGAACGATCTCCTGAATGTACAACCGAGCCATGCGATCCACAGAGTACTCTCGGCTATAGGCAATGAAATGCGCTGACTTGGTGAGTCGGTCCACCACCACCCAGATAGCATCACAGTTCCTCGGGGATACCGGCAAATGGGTCACAAAGTCCATAGTGATAAACTCCCATTTCCATTCAGGAATAGGCAGACTGTGAAGCAATCCTCCAGGTCGTCGGTGCTCTGCCTTGACCTGTTGACACACCAAACATCTCGAAACAAACTAATAAACACTGCATTTCATTCCCTTCCACCAGAAACGAGTACGTAGATCCTTGTACATCTTGTTGCTCCCAGGATGAATACTCAACTTAGTGCGATGTGCCTGAGATAAAATCTCCTCTCGCAACTCTTCATCCTGTGGAATCACAAGCCTACCAGACAAACACAGAAAGCCATCTGACTGATAATGAAATCCAGATGAGCTACCCTCGTTAGCTAGGCGAGCTAAACGCTGGGTCTTTGAATCAGACATCTGAGCATCTCGGATCCGCGAATACAAGGCTGGCTCAGATAATATCGCAAACATCTGGATACTCTGCATACCTTTCTTGTGCTTGAAGGTAAAACCTGAAGTACAACAGTCACTGATCGCACTAGACATCGAACAAGTCTGAAGTGCGGATAGTCGCACCTTGCGACTCAAAGCATCAGCGGTGAGATTAGCAGCTCCCGGATGGTACTTAATCTCGCAATCATAGTCCTTAAGCAAATCCATCCAACGTCTCTGCCTCATGTTCAATTCTGCCTGAGTGAACAAATACTTGAGACTCTTATGGTCGGTGAAGATCTCAAATTTCTCGCCATAAAGATAATGACGCCAGATCTTCAAAGCGAACACAATGGCTGCCAATTCCAAATCATGGACTGGGTAGTTGTCCTCGTGAAGCTTCAGCTGTCTAGAAGCGTATGCGATCACGTGCCCATTCTGAGTCAGGACACAACCTAACCCCTGAAGAGAAGCATCCGTGTAAACTACATACCCTCCAGATCCTGACGGTAATGCCAACACCGGCGCAGAAGTCAACCGTCGTCGAAGCTCACGGAAATTCTCCTCACACTCGGAGGACCACTCAAAATCCACACCCTTGCGGGAAAGCTGCGTCTGTTGGAAAACTGGCGTTCAGATCAATCACGATTGATACCCGGTGCAGCGGAAGTTTAAAATTTTTAGTATGGAACAATTCCATAGTGTGGGTATCAACCATACGATTAAATTATTTGTGTGTGTAAAATTAAATAACTATTATTAAATTTTACCTTCAATCTCGAAGCGAGATTATTGGACACCACACAGATTTCTCTGCGCTTCTTGTATCTCCCTGGAACTGATGAACAAGCTTTCCTTCAATCAGGTCCACGAATGGAGGTTTAATCCCTCTGATAGATTGCACTAGAAAATCTATCAGAAGTTTTCTGCGAAGAGAATAACGAATTTGATTCGCTAATCCTGTCTGCAATTCAAAATCACAGACCGGAAAATCTCTGACAGAGAGAGGGAGGGGCGGCCGAATTTCTAGAGAGAGCTAGGGTTTTTTTTTCGAAAACTGTCTCTCAAAATTATGACCAACTGTGTGTAATTTTTGTACTGCAATAATTTATTTATAATGTAGGCCACTAACACCTTAGGGCCCATTAGTCATAAGTTGAGGCCCGACAAGCAAAGCCCGCATGTTCAGAAATTAATATAAAATTCATCGTGACTCCGATTGATAAACCGATTTTACCAATGTGCACAGAAACCATTTCTGCACATTTTAAAGTCAAGATAAATTTTCCTGAATCCGAATTCAGTGGTTTCCAAAAATGTACATCCCTATGTCATTTTAGGAAATCCTACTCCCTTACTCTTATTTAAGAAGTCCAACTTCTTTATTCATTAAATTTAACTCTTTAAATTTAACTATCTCAACGGGGATTAAAACTCCATTACACTGTGTGACCCTCAATGGTTCAGGGATACAGCTAGCCGTGGGCTCACAACTCCTTGTGACTCGGAACAACGATTTCCGACTTGCCCAACGAATCATGGTAAAGCGCCTAGCAACATCGCCCCATGATTCCCTAGGTATCACTGATAGTGCCTACAAGAACCAGTAGATTTTGGTTAGCGTACAGTACGGTCCCTTCATCCATATATCCCGATCGAATCAACAACCATTGGTATATCGAGAGTCGCTCAAGATTCGATAACTATGCAATACATCTTGAAGATCAAATTAGTGACATCGCATGTGCTACTAAGAAACCATTTCTTAAATCACATCAAGTACTCTGGCCAGAGATTCGTCACACTAATATCTCCTCAAATCGCATAGGATATCCACACTCGCAAGTATGTGGTGAATCCTTGACAACAATGCATCGACTCCTATATGTGTTGTAACTGTACCCAATCCCGACACCTGATGACCCCATTAGAGTCGGTAAACGAGTCAAAGAACAGTACTAGCATATAGAGTCTCAATGATGTTTCAAGTAATAAGGACTAATGGTGTACAACCAAAACCGCGGACTTTATCCACTCGATAAGTGATAACCACTTGGAAAGTCCGGATAGGGTAGTTCGATCATTCATCGTATGAATATCCATTTGCATGCTTCGAACATCTCTATGTTCCCTACCAATGAAACGTGGTACTCTGCATCGCAAATGCTAGTCTCAAACTCGAGCGATCCTTATCCTTATTATCGGACGGCTCAATCGACTAGGAACAGTTTAGAATACACAGTGACTATAAGATGTGTTTCATGATAGACATCTCCATGTTCTACCACATCTTACATACACTATAGTATATTCAAGGTCTTTATCAAAACAACAATAGTATATCACAATATAACAATATGAAGAAAGATAAAGTCATTGCCATTAATAAAAGTGTAAATTATATTAAACAAAAGATTGTTTATACAAAGAGTCATCAAAGCCCTTAGCCACATGTTGGCTCACCGGGCACCCACTCTTTCAGCCCGTTCGTCGGAAAGCTGTACATTGGATCGACACATGTTGTAAGTTGGGTGGAACTCCCATGGGATCGGCTCATATTATTGGGGGATCCGCATGGCGACCGTCCATCACAACTTAATATTGATGGGTCATCTTGACATGTCACAATAAACGGCGTCATATTATTGGGCCCTTATTGGACATGAGGTAAAAACGTGGAGGTCGCTTTGGAAGCAATTGGGCTCTACCTTTTGAAAATTATGGTTGGCTGATATTATTCGGGACCATAGTTTGTCAATTGGACTCCATGTTCTCACTAAGGAAAACAGTTTCCCGTTTTCACTAGAGGGTAGTGAAATCGTTAAAATAGTGGGAGTGAGATTCATAAAATAAATTTCGCCTATTTTATGTCTTAGTAAATTAATTAAACAATCATCGATAATTGTCTGTTTCATCTCAGTATATCATTATGATGAATCTTCGTAATCCCGCGGGCCGCCCGGGACATTCCCGGGCTGCCCGCGCCCTAATGGGGTCGGGCCGGGCAGCCCGGCTGCCCCTAGGGCAGCGACGATCGCTGCCCTGTGCAGCGCCTGCACAGGGCGGCGCACGGCGCTGCCCGGTGCAGCGACCATCGCTGCCCGGGTTTTTGCCCGAAAAAAAAAAATTTTATTTTTAAAATATTTATTTTGTTTCAAAAACCGGGGCTTAAAAAATTTTTGTACAATCGATTAATTTAATCGCTTGATCTGAACAACCTGTCTCTGATACCACTGTTGGAGTACACGGCGATCAGATCAATTAGGATTGATACCCGGTGCAGCGGAAGTTTAAAATTTTTGTATGGAACGATTCCATAATAGGTATCAACCTTACGATTAAATTGTGTGTGTGTAAAAATTAAATAACAATTATAAATTTTTACCTCAATCTCGAATCGAGATTTTGGACACCAACAGATTGCTCTGCTCTTGTTGTATATCCCTGGAACTGATGGAAGAACTGTTCTTCAATCAGGTCCACGAACGGATATTTAATCCCTCTCATAGATTGCACTAGAAAATCTATCAGAAGTTTCTACGAAGAGATTAACGAATTTGATCCGTTAAACCAGAATGCAATTCAAAATTCACAGACTGGATTTTACCGAGCAGAGGGGAGAGGGGGTCGGCCACTTCAGAGAGAAAATTAGGGTTTTTTTTCGAAAATTGTGACCTTGTTGTCCGTAATTTCTGTACTGCAATAACTTATTTATAATGTAGGCCACTAACAGCTTAGGGCCCATTAGTCATAATTTCAAGCCCGACAAGCAAAGCCCGCATGTTCAGAAATTAATATAAAATTCATCGTGACTCCGATTGATAAACCGATTTCATCAATGTGCACAGAAACCATTTCTGCACCTTTTAAAGTCAAGATAAATTTTTCTGAATCCGAATTCAGTGATTTCCAAAAATGCCCATCCCTATGTTATTTTAGAAAATCTTACTCCTCTACTCTAAATTAAGAAGTCCAACTTCTTTGTTCATTAAATTTAACTCTTTAAATTTAACTATCTCAACGGGGATTAAAAATCCATTACTCTGTGTGACCCTCAATGGTTCAGGGATACAGCTAGCTGTGGGCTCACAGCTCCTTGTGACTCGGAACAACAATTTCCGACTTGCCCATCGAATCATGGTAAGAGCGCCTAGCAACATCGCCCCATGATTCCCTAGGTATCACTAATAGTTCCTGCAAGAACCAATAGATTTTGGTTAGCGTACAGTACGGTCCCTTCATCCATAAATCCCGATCGAATCAACAACCATTGGTATATCGAGAGTCGTTCGAGATTCGATAACTATGCAATACATCTTGAAGATCAAATAGTGACATCGCATGTGTTACTAAGAAACCATTTCTTAAAACACATCATGTACTCTGGCCAGAGATTCGTCACACTAATATCTCCTCAGATCGCATAGGATATCCACACTCGCAAGTATGTGGTGAATCCTTGACAACAAAGCATCGACTCCTATATGTGTTGTAACTGTACCCAATCCCGACACCTGATGACCCCAATAGAGTCGGTAAACGAGTCAAAGAATAGTACTAGCATATAGAGTCTCAATGATGTTTCAAGTAATAAGGACTAATGGTGTACAACCAAAACCGCGGACTTTATCCACTCGATATGTGATAACCACTTGGAAAGTCCGGATAGGGTAGTTCGATCATTCATCGTATGAATATCCATTTGCATGCTTCGAACATCTCTATGTTCCCTACCAATGAAACGTGGTACTCTGCATCGCAAATGCTAGTCTCAAACTCGAGCGATCCTTATCCTTATTATCGGACGGCTCAATCGACTAGGAACAGTTTAGAATACACAGTGACTATAAGATGTGTTTCATGATAGACATCTCCATGTTCTACCACATCTTACATACTGTAGTGACCCTTACCCGGATCACCTACTAAACAGAACTTATGCATGCAATTAACTTAATTAAACAGATATCAGAATAAAACTGCGGAAACCATAAACATTATAAAATCCCATGTAAAGGAATCTGTAATTTATCCAATAATATACAACCAAATCGAATAGCTGTATAAACCCAAACAACAGTAATAAAACCTAGACGAAGCTCCAGCTGGCCAACCACTGACTAGCCCCTCCTGGATCCACCTTCCTCGTCCAATCGCAAACCTGCCCCATGGAATAGGGTGTCCAAAAAATACAGAGTACGAGACGTGAGCATAAAACGCTCAGTGCGAGAGTATGAGTATACATGCATGCAAAGTGAACTCCCTATAGACTCGAGGTCAAGGATCAGATAACAGAGAATGACCGGGCCCTGGTATGTAGCACGTTGTGCCGTCGCTCCAGGAGGTGGCTCCCATACCGAGATAATCATGGAAACGCCGGACCCAAATCGATGGAAGTCCATCCACTAACAGGATAGGGTACAACCCTACTAACAGACATCTCGAAGGAGATACAGCAAGATGCAAATGAATGCAGCATAATATCATGGCATATAAATCATGCAGTCATATAATACATGCATACTCAGTCAGGATATCTCGAACAGTACTTTCGTACCTCAATACAGTGCAAGCTCTACCAACTCTAGGTCCACGCCTATAGTCTGCTCTACACTGCCAAATGATACTACTATCATTAAAGTGCTCTAAAAGCCTTAAGTAAGCTATTGCATACTCCTAAATATTTATAGGAAGCAAAAGCTATACCTTCGTCCGTCGTTAGCCCTTTGATGTCGATGCCTCCAGAACTTGGGCACAACTCCGCTACGACTACCGAACGCCTCGCCGACCTCCGGACCAAGCCTAAGAAGACTAGAACAGCTCCAAAAGGACTAGAAAGGAAAGGAGAACTTGGAATTGGCAAATGAAAGTGAAGTCTCGGCCTTCTATTTATAGACAACGATCGGAACTTCCGATCCTTGATCGGAACGTCCGAACCTCGATCGGAACGTCCGATCCTGTCATCGGAGCTTCCGAAGATCCGGATCTGCCACGTGTCAAAATATCACTTGAAGACTCCGGATAGGGGTGATCGGAGCCTCCGGTCCTGATCGGAGCTTCCGATCCAACCACACATCATGCCTGACGTAATAACATCGGTGCCTCCGATCGCTCATCGGAGCTTCCGATCCCGTTCGGAGCTTCCGATCGTGCCTTCGGAGCTTCCGATCCGTCCGATACCTAATTCAATTAATTAGCATTAATCCTTTAATTACTCAATTAGGGCACGGGCTACTACATTCTCCCCCACTTAAGATATTTCGTCCTCGAAATCAGATCTTAAGTACCGAATGCAAATACAGAAATCAGAACATTCTTTATTCAATCAAACGTTTACAGAGTTTGCAACTGAATACAACTTAAAGAATGAAATCAAAACAACTCAGGACAGGATGGTCTTTACGCATCCTGTCCTCTAGCTCCCAAGTAGCTTCTTCAGTGCCTCGGCGCTGCCACTGAACTAAAACCAAAGGAATGACTTTGTTCCGTAAAACCTTATCCTTATAATCCAGGATACGAAGAGGTTTCTCAACATAAGTCAAATCCTTGTCTACCTGAACCTCAGACCGCTGCAGAATATGAGATTCATCTGCCACATATCGTCGCAACAGAGATACGTGGAACACGTCGTGAATACTGGATAGATGCGGTGGCAATGCTAGTCGATAAGCCAAATCGCCAATACTCTCCAAGATCTCAAACGGACCGATAAATCTGGGAGACAACTTGCCCTTAAGGCCAAATCTGAGAATCTTGCGGAAAGGTGACACTCTCAGAAACACTTTCTCCCCGACCTCGAACTGCAAAGGCCTACGCTTAATATTAGCATAACTGGCCTGACGATCCTGTGCAGTCTTAATCCGTTTCTTGATCTGATCAACAATGTCTATCGCCTGCTGGATAAACTCAGGTCCTTCAGCCTGTCTCTCCCCCACTTCTTCCCAGAAGAGTGGAGTACGACAACGTCGCCCATACAATGCTTCAAAAGGTGCCATCCCAATACTAGTGTGATAGCTGTTGTTGTAAGCGAACTCGATCAACGGCAAATGATCCTGCCAGGCTGAACCAAAATCCATGACGCACGCTCTAAGCATATCTTCTAACGTACGTATAGTGCGCTCTGACTGACCATCAGTCTCCGGATGATAGTCTGCACTCAAACTGAGAGTAGTACCCATCGCACGCTGAACACTCCCCCAGAATCTAGAAGTAAACCTGGGGTCCCGATCGCTGACAATGCTCACAGGCACTCCATGAAGTCGAACGATCTCCTGAATGTACAACCGAGCCATGCGATCCACAGAGTACTCTCGGCTATAGGCAATGAAATGCGCTGACTTGGTGAGTCGGTCCACCACCACCCAGATAGCATCACAGTTCCTCGGGGATACCGGCATATGGGTCACAAAGTCCATAGTGATAAACTCCCATTTCCATTCAGGAATAGGCAGACTGTGAAGCAATCCTCCAGGTCGTCGGTGCTCTGCCTTGACCTGTTGACACACCAAACATCTCGAAACAAACTAATAAACACTGCATTTCATTCCCTTCCACCAGAAACGAGTACGTAGATCCTTGTACATCTTGTTGCTCCCAGGATGAATACTCAACTTAGTGCGATGTGCCTGAGATAAAATCTCCTCTCGCAACTCTTCATCCTGTGGAATCACAAGCCTACCAGACAAACACAGAAAGCCATCTGACTGATAATGAAATCCAGATGAGCTACCCTCGTTAGCTAGGCGAGCTAAACGCTGGGTCTTTGAATCAGACATCTGAGCATCTCGGATCCGCGAATACAAGGCTGGCTCAGATAATATCGCAAACATCTGGATACTCTGCATACCTTTCTTGTGCTTGAAGGTAAAACCTGAAGTACAACAGTCACTGATCGCACTAGACATCGAACAAGTCTGAAGTGCGGATAGTCGCACCTTGCGACTCAAAGCATCAGCGGTGAGATTAGCAGCTCCCGGATGGTACTTAATCTCGCAATCATAGTCCTTAAGCAAATCCATCCAACGTCTCTGCCTCATGTTCAATTCTGCCTGAGTGAACAAATACTTGAGACTCTTATGGTCGGTGAAGATCTCAAATTTCTCGCCATAAAGATAATGACGCCAGATCTTCAAAGCGAACACAATGGCTGCCAATTCCAAATCATGGACTGGGTAGTTGTCCTCGTGAAGCTTCAGCTGTCTAGAAGCGTATGCGATCACATGCCCATTCTGAGTCAGGACACAACCTAACCCCTGAAGAGAAGCATCCGTGTAAACTACATACCCTCCAGATCCTGACGGTAATGCCAACACCGGCGCAGAAGTCAACCGACGTCGAAGCTCACGGAAATTCTCCTCACACTCGGAGGACCACTCAAAATCCACACCCTTGCGGGAAAGCTGCGTCTGTTGGAAAACTGGCGTTCAGATCAATCACGATTGATACCCGGTGCAGCGGAAGTTTAAAATTTTTAGTATGGAACAATTCCATAGTGTGGGTATCAACCATACGATTAAATTATTTGTGTGTGTAAAATTAAATAACTATTATTAAATTTTACCTTCAATCTCGAAGCGAGATTATTGGACACCACACAGATTTCTCTGCGCTTCTTGTATCTCCCTGGAACTGATGAACAAGCTTTCCTTCAATCAGGTCCACGAATGGAGGTTTAATCCCTCTGATAGATTGCACTAGAAAATCTATCAGAAGTTTTCTGCGAAGAGAATAACGAATTTGATTCGCTAATCCTGTCTGCAATTCAAAATCACAGACCGGAAAATCTCTGACAGAGAGAGGGAGGGGCGGCCGAATTTCTAGAGAGAGCTAGGGTTTTTTTTTTCGAAAACTGTCTCTCAAAATTATGACCAACTGTGTGTAATTTTTGTACTGCAATAATTTATTTATAATGTAGGCCACTAACACCTTAGGGCCCATTAGTCATAAGTTGAGGCCCGACAAGCAAAGCCCGCATGTTCAGAAATTAATATAAAATTCATCGTGACTCCGATTGATAAACCGATTTTACCAATGTGCACAGAAACCATTTCTGCACATTTTAAAGTCAAGATAAATTTTCCTGAATTCGAATTCAGTGGTTTCCAAAAATGTACATCCCTATGTCATTTTAGGAAATCCTACTCCCTTACTCTTATTTAAGAAGTCCAACTTCTTTATTCATTAAATTTAACTCTTTAAATTTAACTATCTCAACGGGGATTAAAACTCCATTACACTGTGTGACCCTCAATGGTTCAGGGATACAGCTAGCCGTGGGCTCACAACTCCTTGTGACTCGGAACAACGATTTCCGACTTGCCCAACGAATCATGGTAAAGCGCCTAGCAACATCGCCCCATGATTCCCTAGGTATCACTGATAGTGCCTACAAGAACCAGTAGATTTTGGTTAGCGTACAGTACGGTCCCTTCATCCATATATCCCGATCGAATCAACAACCATTGGTATATCGAGAGTCGCTCAAGATTCGATAACTATGCAATACATCTTGAAGATCAAATTAGTGACATCGCATGTGCTACTAAGAAACCATTTCTTAAATCACATCAAGTACTCTGGCCAGAGATTCGTCACACTAATATCTCCTCAAATCGCATAGGATATCCACACTCGCAAGTATGTGGTGAATCCTTGACAACAATGCATCGACTCCTATATGTGTTGTAACTGTACCCAATCCCGACACCTGATGACCCCCATAGAGTCGGTAAACGAGTCAAAGCACAGTACTAGCATATAGAGTCTCCATGATGTTTCAAGTAGTAAGGACTAATGGTGTACAACCAAAACCGCGGACTTTATCCACTCGATAAGTGATAACCACTTGGAAAGTCCGGATAGGGTAGTTCGATTATTCATCCTATGAATATCCATTTGCATGCTTCGAACATCTCCATGTTCCCTACCAATGAAACGTGGTACTCCGCATCGCAAATGCTAGTCTCAAACTCGAGCGATCCTTATCCTTATTATCGGACGGCTCAATCGACTAGGAACAGTTTAGAATATACAGTGACTATAAGATGTATTTCATGATAGACATCCCCATGTACTACCACATCTTACATACACTATAGTATATTCAAGGTCTTTATCAAAACAACAATAGTATATCATAATATAACAATATGAAGAAAGATAAAGTCATTGTCATTAATAAAAGTGTAAATTACATTAAACAAAAGATCGTTTGTACAAAGAGTCATCAAAGCCCATAGCCACAAGTTGGCTCACTGGGCACCCACTCTTTCAATCTCCCACTTGCCCTATAGCCAACTAGTCATACTACATAGACCCATTGCTTCGCGATGTTTGTCAAACAATGGTCCTGGCAAGGGCTTAGTAAGCGGATCAGCGATATTGTCTGCAGAGGCCACTCGTTCGACAGTGATGTCTCCTCTTTCCACAATCTCCCGGATGATGTGGTATTTCCTCAGTACGTGTTTGGATCTTTGATGAGACCTTGGTTCCTTTGCTTGAGCAACGGCACCCGTGTTGTCACAGTACACCGGGACTGGACCAACAAATTCAGGAATGACGCCCAACTCTTGGACGAACTTCCTCATCCAAACGGCCTCTTTAGCAGCAGCTGATGCTGCAATGTATTCAGCCTCAGTGGTGGAATCCGCTGTGGTGTCCTGCTTGGAACTCTTCCAAGAGACAGCACCGCCATTGAGCATGAACACAAATCCAGAGGTTGACTTCGAGTCATCCACGTCACTTTGGAAGCTAGAGTCGGTATAGCCTTCCAATTTCAGATCTCGTCCTCCATATACCATGAACATATTCTTAGTCCTTCGTAAGTACTTAAGAATGTCCTTCACGGCTTTCCAATGCATTTGACCAGGATTAGCCTGATATCTGCTCGTGACACTCAGAGCAAATGCTACATCCGGTCTGGTAGATATCATCCCATACATGATACTACCTATAGCTGACGCATATGGTACATGTGTCATATTCTCTATCTCTGCATCAGTCTTGGGACACATAGACTTGGATAAAGAAACTCCATGACACATGGGTAGATGTCCTCTCTTGGACCCATCCATTGAAAACCGTTTCAATATGGTGTCGATGTAGGTTGATTGAGTGAGTCCTATCATTCTCTTAGATCTATCTCTATAGATCTGTATCCCAAGAATGTAGGATGCCTCACCCAAATCCTTCATCGAGAATCTACCTGATAACCATATCTTTGTTGACTGCAACATCCCTACATCATTCCCAATGAGTAGGATGTCATCAACATAAAGTACTAAGAATGTCACAGCATCCTTAACTACTTTCTTGTACACGCACGGTTCCTCCGGGTTCTTGATGAAACCAAAATCTTTTATTGTTTCATCAAATTTCTGGTTCCAACTTCTTGATGCTTGTTTTAGACCATAAATTAATCTCTGAAGCTTGCATACCTTATGCTCGCTTCCCATGGATGTGAACCCCTCCGGCTGCTTCATATAGATTTCTTCCTTAATGTCTCCATTAAGAAAAGCAGTCTTCACATCCATTTGCCATATCTCATAGTCATACCATGCAGCTATGGCAATAAGGATTCTTATGGACTTGAACATTGCAACTGGTGAAAAGGTTTCATCATAGTCAACTCCTTGTCTTTGAGTGTAACCTTTCGCCACCAATCGCGCCTTGTAGGTCAATACCTTACCATCAGGCCCAAGCTTTCTCTTGTAGATCCATTTACACCCTATTGGAACAATTCCATCAGGAGGATCTACTAAAGACCAAACTTGGTTTGTATGCATTGAATCCAATTCAGACTGCATAGCTTCAAGCCATAAATTTGAATCCGCATCAGAAATTGCTTCCTTGAAGTTTCATGGATCACATCCAATGTCGGGTTCATCTTGATCCCCTTCAAGAAGAAGACCATATCGAACAGGAGGTCTAGAAGTCCTCTCGGATCTTCTAGGTTCAGGCGTGTCCAGTAATGGTTCCTGAGGCGTAGGATCGTTATTTTGTATTTCGGGTTCTTCTCAAACTTCTTCGAGTTCCATCATCTCGCCTTTCTTATCCAATAAGAACTCCTTCTCCAAGAAGGTGGCATTCCTAGAAACAAACACCTTTGTTTCAGCAGGATAATAGAAATAATATCCGATTGAATTCTTCGGATACCCTACAAAATAACATAAGCTGGATCGACTATCCAACTTATCTCCCACTGTCTGCTTCACGTAAGCAGGACATCCCCAAATCCTTAAGTACGAATACTTAGGAGCTTTGCCATTCCATAACTCGTATGGTGTTTTGTCCACTGCTTTAGTGTGGACGTTGTTCAACAACAATACCGCCGTTTCAAGCGCATAGCCCCAAAACGAAGGTGGAAGCTCAGTGAAGCTCATCATGGATCGAACCATGTCCAACAAAGTTCGATTACGACACTCTGATACACCATTAAGCTGTGGTGTCATAGGAGGAGTCCACTGAGAGAGAATCCCATTCTCTTTTAGATAGTCCAAAAAATCGGTACTTAATTATTCTCCACCTCGATCCGATCGAAGTGCTTTAATACTTTTACCTAGCTTATTTTCTACTTCAGCCTTGAATTCTTTGAACTTTTCAAATGCTTCATACTTATATTTCATTAAATATAAATACCCATACCTTGAATAATCATCAGTAAAGGTAATGAAGTAGGTGTGGCCATGTTGAGTCCCAACTCTAAATGGACCACAAACATCTGTATGGATCAAATCCAACAGATTTTGACTACGCTCAGGTTTCCCCTTAAAAGGAGATTTAGTCATTTTCCCTTTTAGGCAGGATTCACAAGTAGGTAGAGAGTTAATATCAGACATATCAAGCATGCCCTCTCCCACTAGCTTGTTCATCCTCCTTGAGGAAATATGACCTAGTCTAGCGTGCCAAAGGTTTGCCGGGTTTTGACTATCGATTTTCCTTTTGTTTGTTGTCGCCGGTTTATCAACATAATTTATTGGAACGTCTTTTAGTTTTAAGTTGTATAGATCGTTTTCAAGTTGTCCATTTCCAATCAAACATTCATTCTTGTAAATATTGCAAATCCCATTCACAAAATTGCAAGAATAACCATCTCTATCTAGCATAGAAACAGAAATAATGTTTTTAATTAAATCCGGAACAAATAAAACATCTCTTAAAAATAACTTAAAACCGTTCTGCAAAATTAAACAAACATCTCCAATGGCTGTAGCTTCAACTCTGGAACCATTCCCGAGCCTCAGCTGGGTCTCACCCATTCTAAGCCTGCGACTTCTTGTCATCACCTGCAAATCATTGCAAATATGAGATCCACATCCGGTATCCAATACCCAAGAAGTAGTATTAAGTGAAATGTTTATTTCAATATAGAACATACCCTTTGCAGTTCCCAACTGCTCTAGATATTCCTTGCAGTTGCGCTTCCAATGACCGGGCTTCTTGCAGTAATGGCAAACATCCTTGGATTTTCCATTGTTTGAAGCCTTTGTCTTGTGCTTCTTCTCGGGTTCGACTTTCTTGGGTGGGGCAGAACGTTTCTTACCCTTCGTACTTGGCCCCTTCTTAGCAGAAGATGAGGAGCCCACCAAGAAAGCTGGTTTATCCTTCTTTAGTGTGGATTCATATGTCACAAGCATATTGACCATCTCTTCAAGGGTGGCCTCTATCTTGTTCATATTAAAATTTACCACAAATCCGTCAAACGAAGAAGGAAGAGACAGAAGCAGTAAATCCACGTTGAGTTCATGCTCCAACACCAAATCAAGAGTTGTTAACTTCTGTATGAGCCAAATCACTCGTACCCCATGATCACGGACCGAAGTCCCTTCACGCATGCGACACGTCATTAGCTCCTTAACAGTAGCAAACCTTTCAGCCCTCGATTGAGCCCCAAAAAGTTCCTTGAGTTGAGCGTGAATGTCAGCAGCATTCACGGTGTCCTCAAATCGCCTCTGGAGTTCATCAGACATCGAGGCTTGCATATAGCATTTGGTCTTGATGTCATGGTCCCACCATGCATCAAGTTTGGCCAATTCCTCCGGACTTACGTCAGCTGGTGCTTCCTTCGGAGGTGATTTCTCTAACACGTAGAGCATCTTCTCCGAAGTCAAGACAATCTTCAACTTCCGGAACCATTCCGTATAGTTTGCGCCAGTCAACTTGTTTTGTTCGAGGATCGAGAATAATGGATTACGCGAATTCATTGTATGAAATACTGAAAAGAAAAACAGACATATATCAATGATTGTTTAAGCAATTTACTAAGACATAAAATAGGCGAATTTAATTTTATGAATCTCACTCCCACTATTTTAACGATTTCACTACCCTCTAGTGAAAACGGGAAACTTTTTCCTTAGTGAGAACATGGAGTCCAATTGACAAACTTATGGTCCCGAATAATATCAGCCAACCATAATTCTCAAAAGGTAGAGCCCAATTGCTTCCAAAGCAACCCCCATGTATTTACCTCATGTCCAATAAGGGCCCAATAATATGACGCCGTTTATAGTGACATGTCAAGATGACCCATCAATATTAAGTTGTGATGGACGGTCGCCATGTGGATCCCCCAATAATATGAGCCGATCCCATGGGAGTTCCACCCAACTTACAACATGTGTCGATCCAATGTACAACTTTCCGACGGACGGGCCCCCCCAATAATATGAGCCGGACCGTATCCGCGGGTAGCATCACATACATTGACCGTTGATGGAAGGTAGGAACATTTAAACAAATTTAAATTTCCTTTATTTATCTTGATATCAATTTTAAATCATATTTAAAATGAGGGATTTTTAATTATGAAAATTTGTCTCATCATTTTTCAATTTATTGTATGCTTGCCGGATTCATACAATTATGTCTAAAACATGCATACAATCATAATATCATATATTAAATATAGGATGATCGATTCCATTTCTAATTGACTCGTGGTTGCCAATCACGAGTCTTAGTCCAATCCTAGGTAATATGCAGTATGCAACGCAATCTTATTACATTAGCTTCCAATTTACATTTCTTCGTCTTTATTGTCTGCTGGGCCCACCATCTTCAAATCTTGATCTCCCACTAAATCTAATGTATTTACAATAAATAGCAATGACAAGTAGGGGATACATTTTTAGGGGTGGGAACGGGCCATAAACCAAGCCCACTTTTATTACATATGACATTCATATTGGGTCATAAACCAGGCCCATTAATAAAACCAACAACAATAAAACAAATGTAAATTCCTAACATACACCTACAAAATTGGTCATGGCAATCGATCATCCTTATCCAATAACATTTAATTCAAAATTAATTTAATGGATATCATGCATATGGCAATTTAAATTTAAACAGGATAAAATCATATTTTATATATAAAATCATATTTTACATATAAATCATATTTTATCTTTTATTAAATAAAATCATATTTTATCTACAGAATCTAATTTTATAGATAAAATCATATTTTACTTAATATATACATAAGATCAAATCTTATCATCAATTGTACCAAAAAATAATTGATTTCAAAATTCAATTTAAGGATAAAATATTAAAATTTTCCAAAAATTCAAATTTATCCAAAAATCAATTTTAAAATTTTCGGACTCGAACAATTCGATCCGATGCCTCGTGAACCAATCAAAAAACAATTTTTGACCGGACCAAAAATAAAATTTTAACACATTAAAATTAATTTAAATAAAAAAAATAATTTTTCCCGCGGGCCGCCCGGGACACTCCCGGGCCGGCCCGCACCCGTGGGCGCGGGCCGGGGCAGCCCGGCTGCCCCTTTAGGGCAGCGACAATCGCTGCCCTGGCGGCGCCGTGCGCCGCCCTGGGCAGCGCCGAGCGCCGCCCTGCGCAGCGCTCTGCGCTGAGCTGCGCTGGGCAGCGCCGAGCGCTGCCCTGGCGGCGCAAAGCGCCGCCCCTGGGCGGCGACGTGCGCCGCCGTGGGCGGCGCTGTGCGCTTCCTTTGGGCGGCGCCGTGCGCCGCCCGGGGCAGCGACCGTCGCTGCCCCACCGGGCAGCGATCCAATCGCTGCCCGGGTTTTGCCCGAAAAAAAAAAAATTTTTTATTTAAAATATTTATTTTGTTTTAAAAAACCAAGACTCAAAAATTTTTGTACAATCGATTAATTTAATCGTTTGATCTGAGCAACCTGGCTCTAATACCACTGTTGGAAAACTGGCGTTCAGATCAATCACGATTGATACCCGGTGCAGCGGAAGTTTAAAATTTTTAGTATGGAACAATTCCATAGTGTGGGTATCAAACATACGATTAAATTATTTGTGTGTAAAATTAAATAACTATTATTAAATTTTACCTTCAATCTCGAAGCGAGATTATTGGACACCACACAGATTTATCTGCGCTTCTTGTATCTCCTTGGAACTGATGAACAAGCTTTCCTTCAATCAGGTCCACGAATGGAGGTTTAATCCCTCTGATAGATTGCACTAGAAAATCTATCAGAAGTTTTCTGCGAAGAGAATAACGAATTTGATTCGCTAATCCTGTCTGCAATTCAAAATCACAGACCGGAAAATCTCTGACAGAGAGAGGGAGGGGCGGCCGAATTTCTAGAGAGAGCTAGGGTTTTTTTTTCGAAAACTGTCTCTCAAAATTATGACCAACTGTGTGTAATTTCTGTACTGCAATTACTTATTTATAATGCAGGCCACTAACACCTTAGGGCCCATTAGTGATAAGTTGAGGCCCGACAAGCAAAGCCCGCATGCTCAGAAATTAATATAAAATTCATCGTGACTCCGATTGATAAACCGATTTTACCAATGTGCACAGAAACCATTTCTGCACATTTTAAAGTCAAGATAAATTTTCCTGAATCCGAATTCAGTGGTTTCCAAAAATGTACATCCCTATGTCATTTTAGGAAATCCTACTCCCTTACTCTTATTTAAGAAGTCCAACTTCTTTATTCATTAAATTTAACTCTTTAAATTTAACTATCTCAACGGGGATTAAAACTCCATTACACTGTGTGACCCTCAATGGTTCAGGGATACAGCTAGCCGTGGGCTCACAACTCCTTGTGACTCGGAACAACGATTTCCGACTTGCCCAACGAATCATGGTAAAGCGCCTAGCAACATCGCCCCATGATTCCCTAGGTATCACTGATAGTGCCTACAAGAACCAGTAGATTTTGGTTAGCGTACAGTACGGTCCCTTCATCCATATATCCCGATCGAATCAACAACCATTGGTATATCGAGAGTCGCTCAAGATTCGATAACTATGCAATACATCTTGAAGATCAAATTAGTGACATCGCATGTGCTACTAAGAAACCATTTCTTAAATCACATCAAGTACTCTGGCCAGAGATTCGTCACACTAATATCTCCTCAAATCGCATAGGATATCCACACTCGCAAGTATGTGGTGAATCCTTGACAACAATGCATCGACTCCTATATGTGTTGTAACTGTACCCAATCCCGACACCTGATGACCCCCATAGAGTCGGTAAACGAGTAAAAGCACAGTACTAGCATATAGAGTCTCCATGATGTTTCAAGTAGTAAGGACTAATGGTGTACAACCAAAACCGCGGACTTTATCCACTCGATAAGTGATAACCACTTGGAAAGTTCGGATAGGGTAGTTCGATTATTCATCCTATGAATATCCATTTGCATGCTTCGAACATCTCCATGTTCCCTACCAATGAAACGTGGTACTCCGCATCGCAAATGCTAGTCTCAAACTCGAGCGATCCTTATCCTTATTATCGGACGGCTCAATCGACTAGGAACAGTTTAGAATATACAGTGACTATAAGATGTATTTCATGATAGACATCTCCATATTCTACCACATCTTACATACACTATAGTATATTCAAGGTCTTTATCAAAACAACAATAGTATATCATAATATAACAATATGAAGAAAGATAAAGTCATTGCCATTAATAAAAGTGTAAATTACATTAAACAAAAGATCATTTGTACAAAGAGTCATCAAAGCCCATAGCCACAAGTTGGCTCACTGGGCACCCACTCTTTCAGCGTCAACGGTCGAGCTAACTGAGAGAAGTTCAGAATGAAGCGACGATAATACCCTGCTAGACCCAGAAAACTACGGATCTCAGCAACTGTCGTCGGACGCGACCAATTAAGTACTGCTTCAATCTTGCTTGGATCAACAGAAATCCCCTCCCAGGATATGATATGGCCAAGAAAAACCACCCTATCCATCCAGAACTCACATTTGCTCAGCTTGGTGTACAACTGCTCATCTCGAAGAGTCTGCAGTACTAACCGCAAGTGAGAAACATGCTCTTCCGTATTACGCGAATAAACCAGGATTTCGTCAATGAAGACCACGACAAACTTGTCCAAATACTCCCTGAAGACACGGTTCATCAAATCCATGAATATAGCCGGAGCATTGGTCAAACCAAATAGCATCACTAGAAACTCGTAATGCCCATAGCGAGTACGAAATGCAGTCTTGGCTACGTCCTGATCACGGACTCTCAACTGATGATACCCAGATCTCAAGTCAATCTTGGAGTAAATTGACGTGCCCTGCAGCTGATCAAACAAGTCATCAACACGAGGCAACGGATACTTGTTCTTCACAGTGACTCGATTCAGCTGCCGATAGTAAATGCACAGCCGCATCGACCCATCCTTCTTCTTCACGAAGAGAACAGGAGCTCCCCAAGGAGATACACTAGGACGAATATACCCCTTGTCCAAAAGATCCTGTAGCTGATTCTTCAACTCACGCATCTCTGACGGAGCCAGACGATATGGTGCTCTAGAAATAGGCGAAGTACCCGACATCAACTCTATGCCAAACTCGACTTCCCTAGCAGGAGGAAAACCCGGAATCTCATCAGGAAACACATCTGGAAATTCATCCACAACAGGAATGCTCTCTATCCCAATACTCTCAGCGGACAAATCAACTGCATAGATAAGGTAGCCTTCCCCGCCAAACTCCAGAGCTCGACAGGCTCTCAAAGCTGATACCAAAGGCATCGGGGGTCGCGCTCCCTCACCATAGAAAAACCAACTCTCACTCCCTTCCGGATGAAAGCGTACTAATCTCTGATAGCAGTCCACTGAAGCTCGATAGGTAGTCAGCACATCTATTCCCAGAATGCAATCAAAGTCGTCCATCGCCAGGACCATGAGATTCGCTAACAGAACGTTCCCTTCGAACTCTAAAGGACAACCCATCACTAGATGTTTAGCCAAAGCAGATTGGCCCGTCGGAGTAGAAACAGACATCACTACGTCTAGTGTAATGCATGGTAACTTATGCCTCTTAACAAAACGTGCAGAAATGAAG
Source organism: Henckelia pumila (assembly GCF_033568475.1). Taxonomy (NCBI): domain Eukaryota; kingdom Viridiplantae; phylum Streptophyta; class Magnoliopsida; order Lamiales; family Gesneriaceae; genus Henckelia; species Henckelia pumila. Next base: position 1,289,389 of record NC_133122.1, read on the forward strand.
GAATGAGATGCACCAGTGTCAATAAGTACAAGAGCAGGTATACCATAAAGCAGAAATGTACCTGCGATGACTTTCTCATTCTCCTCCACGGCCTGATCATGTCTCAGGGCAAACACCTGGCCAGAAGCTCGTGGCCTCAAATGAGAACTCCCAGCAGACTGTCCCTGCGACCTCTGCTGTACGGTGGCCTGAGAACCCGATCCTGAACCAGATCCAGAACCGCCTCCCCCAGACTGTGGACAATCCCTCCGGATATGACCAGTCTCTCCACAACGGAAACAAGCTCTAGAAGCTCTACGACACTTGTCGGATGGATGGTTCTTCCCACAGTGATCACACTTCTCCTTCTTACCATAACGGACAATACCTCCAGAACCAGAGGAAGAAGAAGATCCAGACTTCTTGAAAGTTTGGGCACGGGGACCCAAAGAACTAGCAGGTCTCGACTGAGAGAAAGACCTGTTCCACCGAATGCTGTCCTCCGCCTGGTGACAACGGCTCACCAAACCCTCGTATGACATGTCGTCACCAACCGCCACACGGTCATGGATCTCAGGGTTAAGGCCCTGAAGAAACAGATTATACTTCATCTCTGAGCTATCAGCAATCTCGGGGCAATAGGATAACAGATAAAAGAACCTCTGCTGATACTCATCGATAGACATGGCTCCCTGTCGCAGACTCAGTAGCTCGCCTGCCTTCGACTGATGGAGTGCAGGAGGAAAATACCGCTTTTGGAAAGCTGTGCAGAACTCGGCCCAGGTGGCCACTCATCTCGCCGTAACAAAAGGTGCAGAAGTAAACCTCCACCACCTGCGCGCACGCCCATCCAGAAGATAGCCAAGGGTCTCCACCTTCTGCTCATCGGTGCATTGGAAAGTCTGAAAAGTCGTCTCCATGCGGTCTAACCAGTTCTCCGCATCCTCCGGAGACTCACCTCCAACTAAGGGCTTAGGACCCATAGCTAAGAATCGACGCACAGTGAAACGCTCGTCGTCATGGTGACGATGACGCCGTTCTCGACGAGGCTCCCGGTCGGCATCACCCCAACGCCCACCCACACTGCCATGAGAACTCTGGTCGTCACGATTTGACATCTACAAAAATGCCTCAAGATGAGACTAAATCCCAAGAAATCTTTTGCATGCTCTGATACCATAAATGTAGTGACCCTTACCCGGATCACCTACTAAACAGAACATATGCATGCAATTAACTTAATTAAACAGATATCAGAATAAAACTGCGGAAACCATAAACATTATACAATCCCATGTAAAGGAATCTGTAATTTATCCAATAATATACAACCAAATCGAATAGCTGTATAAACCCAAATAACAGTAATAAAACCTAGACGAAGCTCCAGCTGGCCAACCACTGACTAGCCCCTCCTGGATCCACCTTCCTCGTCCAATCGCAAACCTGCCCCATGGAATAGGGTGTCCAGAAAATACAGAGTACGAGACGTGAGCATAAAACGCTCAGTGCGAGAGTATGAGTATACATGCATGCAAAGTGAACTCCCTATAGACTCGAGGTCAAGGATCAGATAACAGAGACAGACCGGGCCCTGGTATGTAGCACGCTGTGCCGTCGCTTCAGGAGGTGGCTCCCATACCGAGATAATCATGGAAACGCCGAACCCAAATCGATGGAAGTCCATCCACTAACAGGATAGGGTACAACCCTACTAACAGACATCTCGAAGGAGATATGCAAATGAATGCAGCATAATATCATGGCATATAAATCATGCAGTCATATAATACATGCATACTCAGTCAGGATATCTCGAACAGTATTTTCGTACCTCAATACAGTTCAAGCTCTACCAACTCTAGGTCCACGCCTATAGTCTGCTCTACACTGCCAAATGATACTACTATCATTAAAGTGCTCTAAAAGCCTTAACTAAGCTATTGCATACTCCTAAATATTTATAGGAAGCAAAAGCTATACCTTCGTCCATCGTTAGCCCTTTGATGTCGATGCCTCCAGAACTTGGGCACAACTCCGCTACGACTACCGAACGCCTCGCCGACCTCCGGACCAAGCCTAAGAAGACTAGAACAGCTCCAAAAGGACTAGAAAGGAAAGGAGAACTTGGAATTGGCAAATGAAAGTGAAGTCTCGGCCTTCTATTTATAGACAACGATCGGAACTTCCGATCCTTGATCGGAACGTCCGAACCTCGATCGGAACGTCCGATCCTGTCATCGGAGCTTCCGAAGATCCGGATCTGCCACGTGTCAAAATATCACTTGAAGACTCCGGATAGGGGTGATCGGAGCCTCCGGTCCTGATCGGAGCTTCCGATCCAACCACACGTCATGCCTGACGTAATAACATCGGTGCCTCCGATCGCTCATCGGAGCTTCCGATCCCGTTCGGAGCTTCCGATCGTGCCTTCGGAGCTTCCGATCCGTCCGATACCTAATTCAATTAATTAGCATTAATCCTTTAATTACTCAATTAGGGCACGGGCTACTACACATACACTATAGTATATTGAAGGTCTTTATCAAAACAACAATAGTATATCACAATATAACAATATGAAGAAAGATAAAGTCATTTCCATTAATAAAAGTGTAAATTATATTAAACAAAAGATTGTTTATACAAAGAGTCATCAAAGCCCTTAGCCACAAGTTGGCTCACCGGGCACCCACTCTTTCAGCCCGTTCGTCGGAAAGCTGTACATTGGATCGACACATGTTGTAAGTTGGGTGGAACTCCCATGGGATCGGCTCATATTATTGGGGGATCCACATGGCGACCGTCCATCACAACTTAATATTGATGGGTCATCTTGACATGTCACAATAAACGGCGTCATATTATTGGGCCCTTATTGGACATGAGGTAAAAACGTGGAGGTTGCTTTGGAAGCAATTGGGCTCTACCTTTTGAAAATTATGATTGGCTGATATTATTCGGGACCATAGTTTGTCAATTGAACTCCATGTTCTCACTAAGGAAAACAGTTTCCCGTTTTCACTAGAGGGTAGTGAAATCGTTAAAATAGTGGGAGTGAGATTCATAAAATAAATTTCGCCTATTTTATGTCTTAGTAAATTAATTAAACAATCATCGATAATTGTCTGTTTCATCTCAGTATATCATTATGATGAATCTTCGTAATCCACATGTTTCAATTCTCCAACAAAACAAACTTACTGGCGCAAACAATACAGAATGATTCCATAAGTTAAGATTGTCCTATGTTCGGAAAAGATTTTCTAAGTGTTAGAAAAGGCTTCTCCGAAAACAGCCTCGGCTGATGTAACTGCCGAAAGGTTGGCCGAACTGGAGAAATGGTTGGACCATGATCTCAAGACCAAATATTACTTGCAAAATTGGACAAGTCTAAACAAGTTTGCCATCACTGCAAGAAACCCGGTCATTGGAAACGTAACTGCAAGGAATACCTCGAGCAGTTGCGAACTGCAAAGGGTATGTTTTACATTGAAATAAATGTTTTTCTTAATACTACTTCTTGGGTATTGGATACCAGATGTGGATCTCATATTTGCAATGAGTTGCAAATGATGACAAGAAGTTGCAAGCTTAGAATGGGTGAGACCCAGCTGAGGCTCGGAAATGGTTCTAGAGTTGAAGCTAAAGCTGTGGGAGATGTTTATTTAATTTTGCAGAACGATTTTAAGTTACTTTTGAGAGATGTTTTATTTGTTCCAGATTTGATTAAAAACATTATTTTTGTTTCTATGCTTGATAGAGATGGTTATTCTTGCAATTTTGTGAATGAGATTTGCAATATTTACAAGAATGAATGTTTGATTGGAAATGGACAACTTGAAAACGATCTATATAACTTAAAATTAAAAGACGTTCCAATAAATTATGTTGATAAACCGGTAACAACAAACAAAAGGAAAATCGATAGTCAAAACACGGCAAACCTTTGGCACGCTAGGCTAGGTCATATTTCCTCAAGGAGGATGAACAAGCTAGTGGGAGAGGGCATGTTTGATATGTCTGATATTAACTCTCTACCTACTTGTGAATCCTGCCTGAAAGGAAAAATGACTAAATCTCCTTTTAAGTGGAAACCTGAGCGTAGTCAAAATCTGTTGGATTTGATCCATACAGACGTTTGTGGTCCATTTAGAATTGGTACTCAATATGGCCACACCTACTTCATTACCTTTACTGATGATTATTCAAGGTATGGGTATTTATATTTAATGAAATATAAGTCTGAAGCATTTGAAAAGTTCAAAGAATTCAAGGCTGAAGTAGAAAACAAGCTAGGTAAAAGTATTAAAGCACTTCGATCGGATCGAGGTGGAGAATACTTAAGTACCGAGTTTTTGGACTATCTAAAAGAGAATGGGATTCTCTCTCAGTGGACTCCTCCTATGACACCACAGCTTAATGGTGTATCGGAGCGTCGTAATCGAACTTTGTTGGACATGGTTCGATCCATGATGAGCTTCACTGAGCTTCCACCTTCGTTTTGGGGCTATGCGCTTGAAACGGCGGTATTGTTGTTGAACAACGTCCACACTAAAGCAGTGGACAAAACACCATACGAGTTATGGAATGGCAAAGCTCCTAAGTATTCGTACTTGAGGATTTGGGGATGTCCTGCTTACGTGAAGCGGACAGTGGGAGATAAGTTGGATAGTCGATCCAGCTTATGTTATTTTGTAGGGTATCCGAAGAATTCAATCGGATATTATTTCTATTATCCTGCTGAAACAAAGGTGTTTGTTTCAAGGAATGCCACCTTCTTGGAGAAGGAGTTCTTATTGGATAAGAAAGGCGAGATGATGGAACTCGAAGAAATTCGAGAAGAACCCGAAATACAAGATAACGATCCTACACCTCAGGAACCATTGATAGACACGCCTGTACCTAGAAGATCCGAGAGGACTTCTAGACCTCCTATTCGATATGGTCTTCTTCTTGAAGGGGATCAAGATGAACCCGATGTTGGATGTGATCCAAGAAAGTTCAAGGAAGCAATTTCTGATGCGGATTCAAATTTATGGCTTTAAGCTATGCAGTAGGAAATAGATTCGATGCATACAAACCAAGTTTGGCCTTTAGTAGATCCTCCCGATGGAATTGTTCCAATAGGGTGTAAATGGATCTACAAGAGAAAGCTTGGGCCTGATGGTAAGGTATTGACCTACAAGGCGCGATTGGTGGCGAAAGGTTATACTCAAAGACAAGGAGTTGACTATGATGAAACCTTTTCACCAGTTGCAATGTTCAAGTCCATAAGAAATCTTATTGCCATAGCTGCTTGGTATGACTATGAGATATGGCAAATGGATGTGAAGACTGCTTTTCTTAATGGAGACATTAAGGAAGAAATCTATATGAAGCAGCCTGAGGGGTACACATCCATGGGAAGCAAGAATAAGGTATGCAAGCTTCAGAGATCAATTTATGGTCTAAAACAAGCATCAAGAAGTTGGAACCAGAAATTTGATGAAACAATAAAGGATTTTGATTTCATCAAGAACCCGGAGGAACCATGCGTGTACAAGAAAGTAGTTAAGGATGTTGTGACATTCTTAGTACTTTATGTTGATGACATCCTACTCATTGGGAATGATGTAGGGATGTTTCAGTCAACAAAGATATGGTTATCAGGTAGATTCTCGATGAAGGATTTGGGTGAGGCATCCTATATTCTAGGAATACAGATCTATAGAGATAGATCTAAGAGAATGATAGGACTCACTCAGTCAACCTACATCGACACCATATTGAAACGGTTTTCAATGGATGGGTCCAAGAGAGGACATCTACCCATGTGTCATGGAGTTTCTCTATCCAAGTCTATGTGTCCCAAGACTGATGAAGAGATAGAGAAAATGACACATATACCATATGCGTCAGCCATAGGTAGTATCATGTATGGGATGATATCTACCAGACCGGATGTAGCATTTGCTCTGAGTGTCACGAGCAGATATCAAGCTAATCCCGGTCAAATGCATTGGAAAGCCGTGAAGGACATTCTTAAGTACTTACGAAGGACTAAGAATATGTTCATGGTATATGGAGGAAGAGAACTAAAATTGGAAGGCTATACCGACTCTAGCTTCCAAAGTGACGTGGATGACTCAAAGTCAACCTCTGGATTTGTGTTCATGCTCAATGGCGGTGCTGTCTCTTGGAAGAGTTCCAAGCAGGACACCACAGCGGATTCCACCACTGAGGTAGAATACATTGCAGCATCAGCTGCTGCTAAAGAGGCCGTTTGGATGAGGAATTTCGTCCAAGAGTTGGGCGTCATTCCTGAAGTTGTTGGTCCAGTCCCGATGTACTGTGACAACACGCGTGCCATTGCTCAGGCAAAGGAACCAAGGTCTCATCAAAGATCCAAACACGTACTGAGGAAATACCACATCATCCGGGAGATTGTGGAAAGAGGAGACATCACTATCGAAAGAGTGGCCTCTGCAAACAATATCGCTGATCCACTTACTAAGCCCTTGCCAGGACCATTATTTGACAAACATCGCGAAGCAATGGGTCTACGTAGTATGACTAGTTGGCTATAGGGCAAGTGGGAGATTGAAAGAGTGGGTGCCCGGTGAGCCAACTTGTGGCTAAGGGCTTTGATGACTCTTTGTATAAACAATCTTTTGTCTAATATAATTTACACTTTTATAAATGGCAATGACTTTATCTTTCTTCATATTGTTATATTGTGATATACTATTGTTGTTTTGATAAAGACCTTGAATATACTATAGTGTATGTAAGATGTGGTAGAACATGGGGATGTCTATCATGAAACACATCTTATAGTCACTGTATATTCTAAACTGTTCCTAGTCGATTGAGCCGTCCGATAATATGGATAAGGATCGCTCGAGTTTGAGACTAGCATTTGCGATGCAGAGTACCACGTTTCATTGGTAAGGAACATAGAGATGTTCGAAGCATGAAAATGGATATTCATATGATGAATGATCGAACTACCCTATCCGGACTTTCCAAGTGGTTATCACTTATCGAGTGGATAAAGCCCGCGGTTTTGGTTGTACACCATTAGTCCTTACTACTTGAAACATCATTGAGACTCTATATGCTAGTACTGTGCTTTGACTCGTTTACCGACTCTATTGGGGTCATCAGGTGTCGGGATTGGGTACAGTTACAACACATATAGGAGTCGATGCTTTGTTGTCAAGGATTCACCACATACTTGCGAGTGTGGATATCCTATGCGATCCGAGGAGATATTAGTGTGACGAATCTCTGGCCAGAGTACATGATGTGTTTTAAGAAATGGTTTCTTAGTAACACATGCGATGTCACTATTTGATCTTCAAGATGTATTGCATAGTTATCGAATCTCGAACGACTCTCGATATACCAATGGTTGTTGATTCGATCGGGATATATGGATGAAGGGACCGTACTGTACACTAACCAAAATCTATTGGTTCTTGCAGGCACTATCAGTGATACCTAGGGAATTATGGGGCGATGTTGCTAGGCGCTCTTACCATGATTCGATGGGCAAGTCGGAAATTGTTGTTTCGAGTCACAAGGAGTTGTGAGCCCACGGCTAGATGTATCCCTGAACCATTGAGGGTCACACAGAGTAATGGATTTTTAATCCTCGTTGAGATAGTTAAATTTAAAGAGTTAAATTTAATGAACGAAGAAGTTGGACTTCTTATTTAAGAGTAGAGGAGTAAGATTTCCTAAAATGACATAGGGATGGACATTTTTGGAAATCACTGAATTCGGATTCAGAAAAATTTATCTTGACTTTAAAAGGTGCAGAAATGGTTTCTGTGCACATTGGTGAAATCGGTTTATCAATCGGAGTCACGATGAATTTTATATTAATTTCTGAACATGCGGGCTTTGCTTGTCGGGCTTGAACTTATGACTAATGGGCCCTAAGCTGTTAGTGGCCTACATTATAAATAAGTTATTGCAGTACAGAAATTACACACAATAGGTCACAATTTTTGAAAACCCTAGTATTTTTCTCTCAATAGTGGCCGCCCCCTTTCTCCCCTCTGCTCGGAAAATCCAGTCTTTGAATTTTGAATTGCAGTCTGGTTTAACGGATCAAATTCGTTAATCTCTTCGTAGAAACTTCTGATATATTTTCTAGTGCAATCTATCAGAGGGATTAAATATCCGTTCGTGGACCTGATTGAAGAACAGTTCGTCCATCAGTTCCAGGGATATACAACAAGAGCAGAGCAATCTGTTGGTGTCCAAAAATCTCGATTCGCGATTAAAGGTAAAAATTTATAATCGTTATTTAATTTTTACACACACACAATTTAATCGTAAGGTTGATAACCATTATGGAATCGTTCCATATAAAATTTTAAAACTTCCGCTGCACCGAGTATCAATCCTGATTGATCTGATCGCCGCGTTCTCCAACACAATTATTCCCCTTGGTCCCATTCTACCAGATTCCTGTTGGGATGAGTTGACTAGGGTGGTCAGTATGGATGAAATCAGAATTGCATTGGGCAACATTGAAGATGAAAAAGCCCCGGGGCCTGATGGCTTTGGTGCTGCGTTCTTTAAGAAAGCTTGGGGCACTGTTGGTGGGGATGTCATTGCTGCGGTTTCGGAATTTTTCAGGAGTGGGAAACTCTTAAAACAATGGAACCATGCGTCAATTGCTCTAGTCCCTAAGACCGATCATGCTACTTCTGTCTCTGATTTTAGGCCTATTTCGTGTTGTACTGTATTGTATAAGATCATATCAAAGATCTTAGCATCTAGATTGGGAAGAGTGATTAAGCCTTTGATAAGCCCGGCGCAGGCAGCCTTTATTCCTGGGCGTTCTATAGTGGAAAATATTCATTTGGCCCAGGAAATGTTGAAACACTATGCGAGGAAAAGGGGCTCTCCACGTTGTATTCTTAAGATTGATCTACAAAAAGTCTATGATACAGTTCATTGGGAATTCTTACGAGATTCTCTTCGTCTCCTTAATTTCCCTCCTGTATTTGTTTCTTGGATTATGGAGTGTGTTTGTTCGACCTCGTTCTCTATTTCATTTGGGGGCCAACTTTACGGATTCTTTAAGGGCGCGAGGGGCCTGCGTTAGGGTGACCCCCTCTCCCCCCTTCTTTTTGTCATTTGCATGGAAAGGCTTTTGAGATCCCTATTGCAAGCATCTAGGCTGCCAGACTTCCAATTCCACCCTAGATGTGAGGCATTGAGTATAACTCATCTTGTTTATGCTGATGAATTATTAATCTTGGCTAAGGGTGAAACTCAGAGCGTAAAAATTGTATTGGACTGTGTGGAAAAGTTTGGGAAAACAGCTGGCCTCCGGGAAAATGCCTTGAAGTCCAATATCTTCTTGGCAGCAGTTAAGGAGCCAATTAGAAGGGACATTATTATGATGAGTGGATACCAAGAGGGTTCCTTTCCCTTCCGTTACTTGGGAATCCCTTTGGCAGCAGGGCGATTGACAAAGAGAGACTACAGTGGGTTGGTGGACACCATCGCCAAGAAAGTGGCTGCTTGGCCCAGACATACCCTTTCCTATGCAGGCAAGTTGGAACTGATCCGATCGGTTGTACATGGTGTGGAATGTTTCTGGCTTTCTATCTTGCCTATCTCTTGCGGGGTAATAGACAAGATTGAAAAGACATGTAGAAGCTTTATGTGGACTAGCAAGCACCCCCTATCTCTTGGAGTAAAGTTTGTTCTCCTATTAATGATGGTGGGTTGGGGCTTAGAGATCTGAGAATCTGGAATAAGACGTTGCTTGCAAAGACGCTTTGGGATATCCATAAGAAAAAAGATTCTCTGTGGATAAAATGGATTAATCACTACTATTGGGATAATGTCATGGATTGGAAAATCAGGAAAGATGATACTAGCCTAATTAAGAAACTAGTGGAGATCCGGGATGAATTGGCCCTTAAGTTTGGTAACTGGGAAGGGGCGGCTGCTCAGTTGGAGATATGGTTTGGCAAGAAACATGGGTTAGCTCAGTTGTACAACAACTTCTTTATAGGCCAGGGGAGGTGGTCTTGGAAGCCCATTGTGTGGAGACCATACATCCTTCCCAAACACAGAATTATTTTTTGGCTTATTGCCCATGGTAAATGCTTAACCAAAGATCGGCAACCATATATCCCTGACAAATCTTGTGCGTTCCGCGGAACACATACTGAAGATGCGCAACACTTATTATTCGAGTGTACGGTTTCAAGACGGATTTGGGCCCGATTGTAGGACTGGCTGGGTATTCAATATCAGGTTAGTTCTTTGATGGGTTTGCTAAGATTTATGCGCAGGTTTTACAGGGGCACAACGATGAACAAAAGAAGATGCCAGGAAGGAGTAGTTGCAGTCTTGTACCACTTATGGGAGGCTCGAAACCGAGCAATCTTTGAAGCTGAACATCCAAATATTGATGCTATCATCAGAAAGATTATTATTCACATTCACCGTGCCTTGAGTCTCTAGAATTTACTGCATGGCAATATTTTACATCTGCTAGAGTTCTCTTGACTGTATGGATTGAG
>NC_133122.1:1304908-1344908 GCF_033568475.1 Henckelia pumila
CGATTGAATTAATCAATTGTACAAAATTTTTGAGTCTCGGTTTTTGAAACAAAATAAATATTTTTAATAAAAAAAAATTTTTTTTTCGGGGGCGAAACCCGGGCAGCGATTGGATCGCTGCCCGGAGGGGGCAGCGATGGTCGCTGCCCCCAGGGGCGGCGACCGTCGCCGCCCAGGGCGGCGCACGGCGCTGCCAAGGGCAGCGCTGTGCGCTGCCCAGCGCAGCGCTGGGCGCTGCGCAGGGCAGCGCTCGGCGCTGCCCAGGGCGGCGCACAGCGCCGCCCAGGGCGACGCACGGCGCCGCCAGGGCAGCAAACGTTGCTGCCCTAAAGGGGCAGCCGGGCTGCCCCGGCCCGCGCCCCGGGTGCGGGCCGGCCCGGGAGTGTCCCGGGCGGCCCGCGGGAAAAATTATATTTTTATTAATTTTAATATTTAAAATTTTATTTTTGGTCCGGTCAAAAATTGTTTTTGATTGGTTCACGAGATTTCGGATCGAATTGTTCGAGTCCGTAAATTTTAAAATTGATTTTGGATAAATTTGAATTTTTGGAAAATTTTAATATTTTATCCGTAAATTGAATTTTGAAATCAATTATTTTGGTACAATTGATGATAAGATATGATCTTATGATATATTAGATAAAATATGATTTTATTTGTAAAATTGGATTTTATAGATAAAATATGATTTTATTTGATATGGAGATAAAATATGATTTTATATGTGAAATGTGATTTTATATATAAAATATGATTTTATCTTGTTTAAATTTGAATTGCCACAGCATGTTATCCAATAAATTAATTTTGAATTAAATGTTATTGGATAAGGATGATCGATTGCCATGACCAATTTTGTAGGTGTATGTTAGGAATTTACATTTTGTCTTTATTGTTGTTGGTTTTATTAATGGGCCTGGTTTATGGCCCGATATGAATGTCATATGTAATAAAAGTGGGCTTGGTTTATAGCCCGTTCCCACCCCTAAAAATGTATCCCCTACTTGTCATTGTTATTTATTGTAAATACATTAGATTTAGTGGGAGATCAAGATTTGAAGATGGTGGGCCCAGCAGACAATGAAGACTGAAGAAATGTAAATTGGAAGCATATGTAATAGGATTGCATTTGCATACTGCATATTACCTAGGATTGGACTAAGACCCGTGATTGGCAACCACGGGTCAATTAGAAATGGAATCGATCATCCTATATAATATGTGATATTATGATTGTATGCATGTTTAGACATAAATTGCGTGAATCCGGCAATGCATGCAATAAATTAAATATGATGAGACAAATATTTTTATAAATAAAATCCCTCATTTTAAATATGATTTAAAATTTATATCAAGATAAATAAAGGAAATTTAAATATTGTTTAAATGTTCCTACCTTCCATCAACGGTCAATGTATGTGATGCTACCCGCGGATACGGTCCGGCTCATATTATTGGGGGGGCCGTCCGTCGGAAAGCTGTACATTGGATCGACAAATGTTGTAAGTTGGGTGGAACTCCCATGGGATCAGCTCATATTATTGGGGGATCCACATGGCGACCGTCCATCACAACTTAATATTGATGGGTCATCTTGACATGTCACTTTAAACGGCGTCATATTATTGGGCCCTTATTGGACATGAGGTAAATACATGGGGGTTGCTTTGGAAGCAATTGGGCTCTACCTTTTGAGAATTATGGTTGGCTGATATTATTCGGGACCATAAGTTTGTCAATTGGACTCCATGTTCTCACTAAGGAAAAAGTTTCCCGTTTTCACTAGAGGGTGGTGAAATCGTTAAAATAGTGGGAGTGAGATTCATAAAATTAAATTCGCCTATTTTATGTCTTAGTAAATTGTTAAACAATCATTGATATATGTCTGTTTTTCCTTTTCAGTATTTCATACAATGAATTCGCGAAATCCTTTATTCTCGATCCTCGAACAAAACAAGCTGACTGGCGCCAACTATACGGAATGGTTCCGGAAGTTGAAGATTGTCTTAACTTCGGAGAAAAATGCTCTACGTGTTAGAGAAAGCACCTCCGAAGGAAGCACCAGCTGACATAAGTCCGGAGGAATTGGCCAAACTTGATGCATGGTGTGACCATGACATCAAGACCAAATGCTATATGCAAGCCTCGATGTCTGATGAACTCCAGAGGCGATTTGAGGACACGGTGAATGCTGCTGACATTCACACGCAACTCAAGGAACTTTTTGGGGCTCAGTCGAGGGCTGAAAGGTTCTCTACTGTTAAGGAGTTGATGACGTGCCGCATGCGTGAAGGGACTTCGGTCCGTGATCATGGGGTACGAGTGATTTGGCTCATACAGAAGTTAGCGACCCTTGATTTGGTGTTGGAGCATGAACTCAATGTGGACTTGCTGCTTCTATCTCTTCCTTCTTCATTTGATGGATTCGTGATAAATTTTAATATGAACAAGATAGAGGCCACCCTTGAAGAGATGGTCAATATGCTCGTTACATATGAATCCACACTTAAGAAGGATAAGCCAGCTTTCTTGGTGGGCTCCTCATCTTCTGCTAAGAAGGGGCCAAGTATGAAGGGCAAGAAACGTTCTGCCCCACCCAAGAAAGTGGAACCCGAGAAGAAGCAAAAGACAAAGGCTTCAAACGATGGAAAATCCAAGGATGTTTGCCATTACTGCAAGAAGCCGGGTCATTGGAAGCGCAACTGCAAGGAGTATCTTGAGCAGTTGGGAACTGCAAAGGGTATGTTCTATATCGAAATAAACATGTCACTTAATACAACTTCTTGGGTATTGGATACCGGATGTGGATCTCACATTTGCAATGATTTGCAGGTGATGACAAGAAGTCGCAGGCTTAGAATGGGTGAGACCCAGCTGAGGCTCGGGAATGGTTCCAGAGTTGAAGCTACGGCCATTGGAGATGTTTGTTTGATTTTGCATAATGGTTTTAAATTATTGTTGAGAGATGTTTTATTTGTGCCAGATTTAATTAAAAACATTATTTCTATTTCTATGCTTGATAGAGATGGTTATTCTTGTAATTTTGTGAATGGGATTTGCAATATTTACAAGAATGAATGTTTAATTGGAAATGGACAACTTGAAAACGATCTATACAATTTAAAACTAAAAGACGTTCCAGTAAATTGTATTGACAAACCGGCGACAACAAACAAAAGGAAAATCGATAGTCAAAACCGGCAAACCTTTGGCACGCTAGACTAGGTCATATTTCCTCAAGGAGGATGAACAAGCTAGTGGGAGAGGGCATGTTTGATATGTCTGATATTAACTCTCTACCTACTTGTGAATCCTGCCTAAAAGGGAAAATGACTAAATCTCCTTTTAAGGGGAAGCCTGAACGTAGTCAAAATCTGTTGGATTTGATCCATACAGATGTTTGTGGTCCATTTAGAGTAGGGACTCAACATGGTCACACCTACTTCATTACCTTTACTGATGATTATTCTAGGTATGGGTATTTATATTTAATGAAATATAAGTCTGAAGCATTTGAAAAGTTCAAAGAATTCAAGGCTGAAGTAGAAAACAAGCTAGGTAAAAGTATTAAAGCACTTCGATCGGATCGAGGTGGAGAATACTTGAGTACCGAGTTTTTGGACTATCTAAAAGAGAATGGGATTCTCTCTCAGTGGACTCCTCCTATGACACCACAGCTTAATGGTGTATCGGAGCGTCGTAATCGAACTTTGTTGGACATGGTTCGATCCATGATGAGCTTCACTGAGCTTCCACCTTCGTTTTGGGGCTATGCGCTTGAAACGGCGGTATTGTTGTTGAATAACGTCCACACTAAAGCAGTGGACAAAACACCATACGAGTTATGGAATGGCAAAGCTCCTAAGTATTCATACTTGAGGATTTGGGGATGTCCTGCTTACGTGAAGCGGACAGTGGGAGATAAGTTGGATAGTCGATCCAGCTTGTGTTATTTTGTGGGGTATCCGAAGAATTCAATCGGATATTATTTCTATTATCCTGCTGAAACAAAGGTGTTTGTTTCACGGAATGCCACCTTCTTGGAGAAGGAGTTCTTATTGGATAAGAAAGGCGAGATGATGGAACTCGAAGAAGTTCGAGAAGAACCCGAAATACAAAATAACGATCCCACACCTCAGGAACCATTGCTGGACACGCCTGCACCTAGAAGATCCGAGAGGACTTCTAGACCTCCAGTTCGATATGGTCTTCTTCTTGAAGAGGGTCAAGATGAACCCGACATTGGATGTGATCCAAGAAGCTTCAAGGAAGCAATTTCTGATGCGGATTCGAATTTATGGCTTGAAGCTATGCAGTCAGAATTGGATTCGATGCATACTAACCAAGTCTGGTCTTTAGTGGATCCTCCCGATGGAATTGTTCCAATAGGGTGTAAATGGATCTACAAAAGAAAGCTTGGGCCTGATGGTAAGGTATTGACCTACAAGGCGCGATTGGTGGCGAAAGGTTATACTCAAAGGCAAGGAGTTGACTATGATGAAACCTTTTCACCAGTTGCTATGTTCAAGTCCATAAGAATCCTTATTGCCATAGCTGCATGGTATGACTATGAGATATGGCAAATGGATGTGAAGACTGCTTTTCTTAATGGAGACATTAAGGAAGAAATCTATATGAAGCAGCCTGAGGGGTACACATCCATGGGAAGCGAGCATAAGGTATGCAAGCTTCAGAGATCAATTTATGGTCTAAAACAAGCATCAAGAAGTTGGAACCAGAAATTTGATGAAACAATTAAAGACTTTGGTTTCATCAAGAACCCGGAGGAACCTTGCGTGTACAAGAAAGTAGTTAAGGATGCAGTGACATTCTTAGTACTTTATGTTGATGACATCCTACTCATTGGGAATGATGTAGGGATGTTGCAGTCAACAAAGATATGGTTATCAGGTAGATTTTCGATGAAGGATTTGGGTGAGGCATCCTACATTCTTGGGATACAGATCTATAGGGATAGATCTAAGAGAATGATAGGACTCACTCAATCAACCTACATCGATACCATATTGAAACGTTTTTCAATGGATGGGTCCAAAAGAGGACATCTACCCATGTGTCATGGAGTTTCTCTATCCAAGTCTATGTGTCCCAAGACTGATGCAGAGATAGAGAATATGACACATGTACCATATGCGTCAGCTATAGGTAGTATCATGTATGGGATGATATCTACCAGACCGGATGTAGCATTTGCTCTGAGTGTCACGAGCAGATATCAGTCTAATCCTGGTCAGATGCATTGGAAAGCCGTGAAGGACATTCTTAAGTACTTGCGAAGGACTAAGAATATGTTCATGGTTTATGGAGGACGAGAACTCAAACTGGAAGGCTATACCGACTCTAGCTTCCAAAGTGATGTGGATGACTCGAAGTCAACCTCTGGATTTGTGTTCATGCTCAATGGTGGTGCTGTCTCTTGGAAGAGTTCCAAGCAGGACACCACAGCGGATTCCACCACTGAGGCTGAATACATTGCAGCATCAGCTGCTGCTAAAGAGGCCGTTTGGATGAGGAATTTCGTCCAAGAGTTGGGCGTCATTCCTGAATTTGTTGGTCCAGTCCCGGTGTACTGCGACAACACGGGTGCCGTTGCTCAAGCAAAGGAACCAAGGTCTCATCAAAGATCCAAACACGTACTGAGGAAATACCACATAATCCGGGAGATTGTGGAAAGAGGAGACATCAGTGTCGAACGAGTGGCCTCTGCAGACAATATCGCTGATCCACTTACTAAGCCTTTGCCAGGACCATTGTTTGACAAACATCGCGAAGCAATGGGTCTACGTAGTATGACTAGTTGGCTATAGGGCAAGTGGGAGATTGTAAGAGTGGGTGCCCAGTGAGCCAACTGTGTGGCTATGGGCTTTGTTGACTCTTTGTATAAACAATCTTTTGTTTAATATTATTTACACTTTTATGGCAATGACTTTATATTACTTCATATTGTTATATTGTGATATACTATTGTTGTTTTGATAAAGACCTTGAATATACTATAGTGTATGTAAGATGTGGTAGAACATGGAGATGTCTATCATGAAATACATCTTATAGTCACTGTATGTTCTAAAACCGTTCCTAGTCGATTGAGCCGTCCGATAATAAGGATAAGGATCGCTCGAGTTTGAGACTAGCATTTGCGATGCTGAGTACCACGTTTCATTGGTAGGGAACATGGAGATGTTCGAAGCATGCAAATGGATATTCATAGGATGAATGATCGAACTTCCCTATCCGGACTTTCCAAGTGGTTATCACTTATCGAGTGGATAAAGTCCGCGGTTTTGGTTGTACACCATTAGTCCTTACGACTTGAAACATCATGGAGACTCTATATGCTAGTACTGTGCTTTGACTCGTTTACCGACTCTGAGGGGGTCATCAGGTGTCGAGATTGGGTACAGTTACGACACATATAGGAGTCAATGCATTGTTGTCAAGGATTCACCACATACTTGCGAGTGTGGATATCCTATGCGATCTGAGGAGATATTAGTGTGACAAATCTCTGGCCAGAGTACTTGATGTGATTTAAGAAATGGTTTCTTAGTAGCACATGCGATGTCACTAATTTGATCTTCAAGATGCATTGCATAGTTATCGAATCTTGAGCGACTCTCGATATACCAATGGTTGTTGATTCGATCGGGATATATGGATGAAGGGACCGTACTGTACGTTAACCAAAATCTACTGGTTCTTGTAGGCACTATCAGTGATACCTAGGGAATCATGGGGCGATGTTGCTAGGCGCTTTACCATGATTCGTTGGGCAAGTCGGAAAGTGTTGTTCCGAGTCACAAGGAGTTGTGAGCCCACGGCTAGCTGTATCCCTGAACCATTGAGGGTCACACAGTGTAATGGAGTTTTAATCCCCGTTGAGAAAGTTAAATTTAATGAACTAAGGAGTTGGACTTCTTAAATAAGAGTAAGGGAGTAGGATTTCCTAAAATGACATAGGGATGGACATTTTTGGAAACCACTGAATTCGGATTCAGGAAAATTTATTTTGACTTTAAAACGTGCAGAAATGGTTTCTGTGCACATTGGTGAAATCGTTTCATCAATCGGAGTCACGATGAATTTTATATTAATTTCTGAACGAGCGGGCTTTGCTTGTCGGGCCCCAGCTTATGACTAATGGGCCCTAAGGTGTTAGTGGCCTGCATTATAAATAAGTTATTTCAGTACAGAAATTACATACAACAGGTCATTATTTTTGAGAAGCAAAAATCGAAAACCCTAGCCTCTCAAAACGTTTTTGGCCGCCCCCTCCCTACTCTGTCAGAGAAAATTCCGGTCTGTGATTTTGAATCGCAGTAAGGAATAACGAATCAAATTCGTGTATTCTCTTCGCAGAAAACTTCTGATAGATTTTCTAGTGCAATCTATCAGAGGGATTAAACCTCTGTTCGTGGACCTGATTGAAGGCGTTCATCGGTTCCAGGGAGAGACAACAAGAGCAGAATTGTTCTGTTGGTGTCCATTAATCTCGTTGCGAGATTTGAGGTAAAATTTATTTAATTGTTATTTAAATTTTACACACACGTAATTCAATCGATGTATGGTTGATACCCACACCATGGAAACGTTCCATGAAAAATTTTAAACTTCCGCTGCACCGGGTATCAATCGTAATTGGTCTGGGAACTCGCCAGTTTTTTCCAACAATACCGAGATAATCGTGGATACGCCGGACCCAAATCGATGGAAGTCCATCCACTAACAGGATAGGGTACAACCCTACTAACAGACATCTCGAAGGAGATACAGCAAGATGCAAATGAATGCAACATAATATCATGGCATATAAATCATGCAGTCACATAATACATTCATACTCAGTCAGGATATCTCGAACAGTACTTTCGTACCTCAATACAGTGCAAACTCTACCAACTCTAGGTCCACGCCTATAGTCTGCTCTACACTGCCAAATGATACTACTATCATTAAAGTGCTCTAAAAGCCTTAACTAAGCTATTGCATACTCCTAAATATTTATAGGAAGCAAAAGCTATACCTTCGTCCGTCGTTAGCCCTTTGATGTCAATGCCTCTAGAACTTGGGCACAACTCCGCTACGACTACCGAACGCCTCTCCGACCTCCGGACCAAGCGTAAGAAGACTAGAACAGCTCCAAAAGGACTAGAAAGTAAAGGAGAACTCGGAATTGGCAAATGAAAGTGAAGCCTCGGCCTTCTATTTATAGACAACGATCGGAACTTCCGATCCTTGATCGGAACGTCCGAACCTCGATCGGAACGTCCGATCCTGCCATCAGAGCTTCCGAAGATCCTGATCTGCCACGTGTCAAAATATCACTTGATGACTCCGGATAGGGGTGATCGGAGCTTCCGGTCTTGATCGGAGCTTCCGATCCAACCACACGTCATGCCTGACGTAATAACATCGGTGCCTCCGATCGCTCATCGGAGCTTCCGATCCTGTTCGGAGCTTCCGATCGTGCCTTCGGAGCTTCCGATCCGTCCGATGCCTAATTCAATTAATTAACATTAATCCTTTAATTACTCAATTAGGGCACGGGCTACTACATTCTCCCCCACTTAAGATATTTCGTCCTCGAAATCAGATCTTAAGTACCGAATGCAAAAACAGAAATCAGAAACATTCTTTATTCAAATCAAACGTTTACAGAGTTTGCAACTGAATACAACTTAAAGAATGAAATCAAAACAACTCAGGATGGTCTTTACGCATCCTGTCCTCAAGCTCCCAAGTAGCTTCCTCAGTGCCTCGGCGCTGCCACTGAACTAAAACCAAAGGAATGACTTTGTTCCGTAAAACCTTATCCTTATAATCCAGGATACGAAGAGGTTTCTCAACATAAGTCAAATCCTTGTCTACCTGAACCTCAGATCGCTGCAGAATATGAGGTGGCAAAGCTAGTCGATAAGCCAAATCGCCAATGCTCTCTAAGATCTCAAACAGACCGATAAATCTGGGAGACAACTTGCCCTTAAGGCCAAATCTGAGAATCTTGCGGAAAGGTGACACTCTCAGAAACACTTTCTCCCCGACCTCGAACTTCAAAGGCCTACGCTTGATATTAGCATAACTGGCCTGACGATCCTGTGCGGTCTTAATCCGTTTCTTGATCTGATCAACAATGTCTATCGCCTGCTGGATAAACTCCGGTCCTTCAGCCTGTCTCTCCCCCACTTCTTCCCAGAAGAGTGGAGTACGACAACGTCGCCCATACAACGCCTCAAAAGGTGCCATCCCAATACTAGTGTGATAGCTGTTGTTGTAAGCGAACTCGATCAACGGCAAATGATCCTGCCAGGCTGAACCAAAATCCATGACGCACGCTCTAAGCATATCCTCTAACGTACGGATAGTGCGCTCTGACTGACCATCAGTCTCCGGATGATAGGCTGTACTCAATCTGAGAGTAGTACCCATCGCACGCTGAACACTCCCCCAGAATCTAGAAGTAAACCTGGGGTCCCGATCGCTGACAATGCTCACAGGCACTCCATGAAGTCGAACGATCTCCTGAATGTACAACCGAGCCATGCGATCCACAGAGTACTCTCGGCTATAGGCAATGAAATGCGCTGACTTGGTGAGTCGGTCCACCACAACCCAGATAGCATCACAGTTCCTCGGGGATACCGGCAAATGGGTCACAAAGTCCATAGTGATAAACTCCCATTTCCATTCAGGAATAGGCAGACTGTGAAGCAATCCTCCAGGTCGTCGGTGCTCTGCCTTGACCTGTTGACACACCAAACATCTCGAAACAAACTGATAAACACTGCGTTTCATTCCCTTCCACCAGAAACGAGTACGTAGATCCTTGTACATCTTGTTGCTCCCAGGATGAATACTCAACTTAGTGCGATGTGCTTGAGACAAAATCTCCTCTCGCAACTCTTCATCCTGTGGAATCACAAGCCTACCAGAAAAAAACAGAAAGCCATCTGACTGATAATGAAATCCAGACGAGCTACCCTCGTTAGCTAGACGAGCTAAATGCTGGGTGTTTGAATCAGACATCTGAGCATCTCGGATCCGCGAGTACAAGGCTGGCTCAGATAATATCGCAAACATCTGGATACTCTGCATACCTTTCTTATGCTTGAAGGTATAACCTGAAGTACAACAGTCACTGATCGCACTAGACATCGAACAAGTCTGAAGTGCGGATAGTCGCACCTTGCGACTCAAGGCATCAGCGGTGAGATTAGCAGCTCCCGGATGGTACTTAATCTCGCAATCATAGTCCTTAAGCAAGTCCATCCAACGTCTCTGTCTCATGTTCAATTCTGCCTGAGTGAACAAATACTTGAGACTCTAATGGTCGGTGAAGATCTCAAATTTCTCGCCATACAGATAATGACGCCAGATCTTCAAAGCGAACACAATGGCTACTAACTCCAAATCATGGACTGGGTAGTTGTCCTCGTGAAGCTTCAGCTGTCTAGAAGCGTATGCGATCACATGCCCATTCTGAGTCAGGACACAACCTAACCCCTGAAGAGAAGCATCCGTGTAAACTACATACTCTCCAGATCCTGACGGTAATGCCAACACCGGCGCAGAAGTCAACCGCCGTCGATGCTCACGGAAATTCTCCTCACACTCGGAGGACCACTCGAAATCCACACCCTTGCGGGTAAGCTGCGTCAACGGTCGAGCTAACTGAGAGAAGTTCAGAATGAAGCGACGATAATACCCTGCTAGACCCAGAAAACTACGGATCTCAGCAACTGTCGTCGGACGCGACCAATTAAGTACCTCTTCAATCTTGCTTGGATCAACAGAAATCCCCTCCCTGGATATGATATGGCCAAGAAAAACCACTCTATCCATCCAGAACTCACACTTGCTCAGCTTGGCGTACAATTTCTCATCTCGAAGAGTCTGCAGTACCAACCGCAAGTGAGAAACATGTTCTTCCGTATTACGCAAATAAACCAGGATGTCGTCAATGAAGACCACGACAAACTTGTCCAAATACTCCCTGAAGACACGGTTCATCAGATCCATGAATATAGCCGGCACATTAGTCAAACCAAATGGCATCACTAGGAACTCGTAATGCCCATAGCGAGTACGGAAAGCAGTCTTGGCTACGTCCTGATCACGGACTCTCAACTGATGATACCCAGATCTCAAGTCAATCTTGGAGTAAATTGATGTGCCCTGCAGCTGGTCAAACAAGTCATCAACACGAGGCAACGGATACTTGTTCTTCACAGTCACTCGATTCAGCTGCCGATAGTCAATGCACAGCCGCATCGACCCATCCTTCTTCTTCACGAAGAGAACAGGAGCTCCCCAAGGAGATACACTAGGACGAATGTACCCCTTGTCCAAAAGATCCTGTAGCTGATTCTTTAACTCACGCATCTCTGACGGAGCCAGACGATATGGTGCTCTAGAAATAGGCGAAGTACCCGACATCAACTCTATGCCAAACTCGACATCCCTAGCAGGAGGAAAACCCGGAATCTCATCAGGAAACACATCTGGAAATTCATCCACAACAAGAATGCTCTCTATCCCAATACTCTCAGCGGACAAATCAACTGCATAGATAAGGTAGCCTTCCCCGCCAGACTCTAGAGCTCGACAGGCTCTCAAAGCTGATACCAAAGGCATCGGGGGTCGCGCTCCCTCACCATAGAAAAACCAGCTCTCACTCCCCTCCGGATGAAAGCGTACTAATCTCTGATAGCAGTCCACTGAAGCTCGATAGGTAGTCAGCACATCTATTCCCAGAATGCAATCAAAGTCGTCCATCGCCAGGACCATGAGATTCGCCAACAGAACGTTCCCTTCGAACTCTAAAGGGCAACCCATCACTAGACGCTTAGACAAAGCAGATTGGCCCGTCGGAGTAGAAACAGACATCACTACGTCTAGTGCAATGCATGGTAACTTATGCCTCTTAACAAAACGTGCAGAAATTAAGGAATGAGATGCACCAGTGTTAATAAGTACAAGAGCAGGTATACCATAAAGCATAAATGTACCTGCGATGACTTTCTCATTCTCCTCCACAGCCTGATCATGTCTCAGGGCAAACACCTGGCCAGAAGCTCGTGGCCTCAAATGAGAACTCCCAGCAGACTGTCCCTGCGACCTCTTCTGTACGGTAGCCTGAGAACCCGATCCTGAACCAGAACCAGAACCGCCTCCCCCAGACTGTGGACAATCCCTCCGGATATGACCAGTCTCTCCACAACGGAAACAAGCTCCAGAAGCTCTACGACACTTGTCGGATGGATGGTTCTTCCCACAGTGATCACACTTCTCCTTCTTACCGAAACGGACAACACCTCCCGAACCAGAGGAAGAAGAAGATCCAGACTTCTTGAAAGTTTGGGCACGGGGACCCAAAGAACTAGCAGGCCTCGACTGAGGGAAAGACCTGTTCCGCCGAATGCTATCCTCTGCCTGGTGACAACGGCTCACCAAACCCTCGTAGGACATGTCGTCGCCAACCGCCACACGGTCATGGATCTCAGGGTTAAGGCCCTGAAGGAACAGATTATACTTCATCTCTGAGCTATCAGCAATCTCGGGGCAATAGGATAGCAGATCAAAGAACCTCTGCTGATACTCATCGATAGACATGGTTCCCTGTCGCAGACTCAGTAGCTCGCCTGACTTCGACTGTCGGAGTGCAGGAGGAAAATACCGCTTTTGGAAAGCTGTGCGGAACTCGGCCCAGGTGGCCACTCCTCTCGCCGCAACAAAAGGTGTAGAAGTAAACCTCCACCACCTGCGCGCACGCCCATCCAGAAGATAGCCAAGGGTCTCCACCTTCTGCTCATCGGTGCATTGGAAAGTCTGAAAAGTCGTCTCCATGCGGTCTAACCAGTTCTCCGCATCCTTCGAAGACTCACCTCCAACTAAGGGCTTAGGACCCATAGCTAAGAATCGACGCACAGTGAAACGCTCGTCGTCATGGTGACGATGACGCCGTTCTCGACGAGGTTCCCGGTCGGCATCACCCCAACGCCCACCAACACTGCCATGAGAACTCTGGTCGTCACGATTTGACATCTACAAAAATACCTCAAGATGAGACTAAATCCCAAGAAATCTTTTGCATGCTCTGATACCATAAATGTAGTGACCCTTACCCGAATCACCTACTAAACAGAACTTATGCATGCAATTAACTTAATAAAACAGATATCAGAATAAAACTACGGAAACCAATAACATTATACAATCCCAAGTAAAGGAATCTGTAATTATAAAATAATATACAACCAAATTGAATAGCTGTATAAACCCAAACAACAGTAATAAAGCCTAGACGAAGCTCCAGCTGGCCAACCACTGACTAGCCCCTCCTGGATTCACCCTCCTCGTCCAATCGCAAACCTGCCCCATGGAATAGGGTGTCCAGAAAATACAGAGTACGAGACGTGAGCATAAAACGCTCAGTGCGAGAGTATGAGTATACATGCATGCAAAGTGAACTCCCTATAGACTCGAGGTCAAGGATCAGATAACAGAGACAGACCGGGCCCTGGTATGTAGCACGCTGTGCCGTCGCTTCAGGAGGTGGCTCCCATACCGAGATAATCGTGGATACGCCGAACCCAAATCGATGGAAGTCCATCCACTAACAGGATAGGGTACAACCCTACTAACAGACATCTCGAAGGAGGTACAGCAAGATGCAAATGAATGCAGCATAATATCATGGCATATAAATCATGCAGTCACATAATACATGCATACTCAGTCAGGATATCTCGAACAATACTTTCATACCTCAATACAGTGCAAGCTCTACCAACTCTAGGTCCACGCCTATAGTCTGCTCTACACTGCCAAATGATACTACTATCATTAAAGTGCTCTAAAAGCCTTAACTAAGCTATTGCATCCTCCTAAATATTTATAGGAAGCAAAAGCTATACCTTCGTCCGTCGTTAGCCCTTTGATGTCGATGCCTCCAGAACTTGGGCACAACTCCGCTACGACTACCGAATGCCTCTCCGACCTCCGGACCAAGCGTAAGAAGACTAGAACAGCTCCAAAAGGACTAGAAAGGAAAGGAGAACTCGGAATTGGCAAATGAAAGTGAAGCCTCAGCCTTCTATTTATAGACAACGATCGGAACTTCCGATCCTTGATCGGAACGTCCGAACCTCGATCGGAACATCCGATCCTGCCATCGGAGCTTTCGAAGATCCTGATCTGCCACGTGTCAAAATATCACTTGATGACTCCGGATAGGGGTGATCGGAGCTTCCGGTCCTGATCGGAGCTTCCGATCCAACCACACGTCATGCCTGACGTAATAACATCGGTGCCTCCGATCGCTCATCGGACCTTCCGATCCTGTTCGGAGCTTCCGATCGTGCCTTCGGAGCTTCCGATCCGTCCGATGCCTAATTCAATTAATTAGCATTAATCCTTTAATTACTCAATTAGGGCACGGGCTACTACAGCTATGGTGGATCGAACATGCAACGAAATTCCACATGGACACATTGTTGGAGAACGCAGCGATCAGATCAATCAGGATTGATACCCGGTGCAGCGGAAGTTTAAAAATTTTATATGGAACGATTCCATAATGGGTATAAACCTTACGATTAAATTGTGTGTGTGAAAATTAAATAACAATTATAAATTTTTACCTTCAATCTCGAATCGAGATTTTGGACACCAACAGATTTCTCTGCTCTTGTTGTATATCCCTGGAACTGATGGAGGAACTGTTCTTCAATCAGGTCCATGAACGGATATTTAATCCCTCTGATAGATTGCACTAGAAAATCTATCAGAAGTTTCTACGAAGAGATTAACGAATTTGATCCGTTAAACCAGACTGTAATTCAAAATTCACAGACTGGATTTTACCGAGCAGAGGGGAAAAGGGGGCGGCCACTACTGAGAGAAAAATAGGGTTTTTTTCGAAAATTGTGACCTGTTGTTTTTAATTTCTGTACTGCAATAACTTATTTATAATGTAGGCCACTAACAGCTTAGGGCCCATTAGTCATAAGTTCAATCCCGACAAGCAAAGCCCGCATGTTCAGAAACTAATATAAAATTCATCGTGACTCCGATTGATAAACCGATTTCACCAATGTGCACAGAAACCATTTCTGCACCTTTTAAAGTCAAGATAAATTTTTCTGAATCCGAATTCAGTGGTTTCCAAAAATGCCCATCCCTATGTCATTTTAGAAAATCTTACTCCTCTACTCTTAAATAAGAAGTCCAACTTCTTTGTTCATTAAATTTAACTCTTTAAATTTAACTATCTCAACGGGGATTAAAAATCCATTACTCTGTGTGACCCTCAATGGTTCAGGGATACAGCTAGCCGTGGGCTCACAACTCCTTGTGACTCGGAACAACAATTTCCGACTTGCCCATCGAATCATGGTATGAGCGCCTAGCAACATCGCCCCATGATTCCCTAGGTATCACTGATAGTGCCTGCAAGAACCAATAGATTTTGGTTAGCGTACAGTACGGTCCCTTCATCCATATATCCCGATCGAATCAACAACCATTGGTATATCGAGAGTCGTTCGAGATTCGATAACTATGCAATACATCTTGAAGATCAAATAGTGACATCGCATGTGTTACTAAGAAACCATTTTTTAAAACACATCATGTACTCTGGCCAGAGATTCGTCACACTAATATCTCCTCAGATCGCATAGGATATCCACACTCGCAAGTATGTGGTGAATCCTTGACAACAAAGCATCGACTCCTATATGTGTTGTAACTGTACCCAATCCCGACACCTGATGACCCCAATAGAGTCGGTAAACAAGTCAAAGCACAGTACTAGCATATAGAGTCTCAATGATGTTTCAAGTAGTAAGGACTAATGGTGTACAACCAAAACCGCGGACTTTATCCACTCGATAAGTGATAACCACTTGGAAAGTCCGGATAGGGTAGTTCGATCATTCATCGTATGAATATCCATTTGCATGCTTCGAACATCTCTATGTTCCTTACCAATGAAACGTGGTACTCTGCATCGCAAATGCTACTCTCAAACTCGAGCGATCCTTATCCTTATTATCGGACGGCTCAATCGACTAGGAACAGTTTAGAATATACAGTGACTATAAGATGTGTTTCATGATAGACATCTCCATGTTCTACCACATCTTACATACACTATTGTATATTCAAGGTCTTTATCAAAACAACAATAGTATATCACAATATAACAATATGAAGAAAGATAAAGTCATTGCCATTAATAAAAGTGTAAATTATATTAAACAAAAGATTGTTTATACAAAGAGTCATCAAAGCCCTTAGCCACAAGTTGGCTCACCGGGCACCTACTCTTTCAATCTCCCACTTGCCCTAAAGCCAACTAGTCATACTACGTAGACCCATTGCTTCGCGATGTTTGTCAAATAATGGTCCTGGCAAGGGCTTAGTAAGTGGATCAGCGATATTGTCTGCAGAGGCCACTCTTTTGACAATGATGTCTCCTCTTTCCACAATCTCCCGGATGATGTGGTATTTCCTCAGTACGTGTTTGGATCTTTGATGAGACCTTGGTTCCTTTGCCTGAGCAACGGCACCCGTGTTGTCACAGTACACCGGGACTGGACCAACAACTTCAGGAATGACGCCCAACTCTTGGACGAAATTCCTCATCCAAACGGCCTTTTTAGCAGCAGCTGATGCTGCAATGTATTCTGCCTCAGTGGTGGAATCCGCTGTGGTGTCCTGCTTGGAACTCTTCCAAGAGACAGCACCGCCATTGAGCATGAACACAAATCCAGAGGTTGACTTCGAGTCATCCACGTCACTTTTGAAACTAGAGTCGGTATAGCCTTCCAATTTTAGTTCTCTTCCTCCATATACCATGAACATATTCTTAGTCCTTCGTAAGTACTTAAGAATGTCCTTCACGGCTTTCCAATGCATTTGACCGGGATTAGCTTGATATCTGCTCGTGACACTCAGAGCAAATGCTACATTCGGTTTGGTAGATATCATTCCATACATGATACTACCTATGGCTGACGCATATGGTACATGTGTCATTTTCTCTATCTCTTCATCCGTCTTGGGACACATAGACTTGGATAGAGAAACTCCATGACACATGGTTAGATGTCCTCTCTTGGACCCATCCATTGAAAACCGTTTCAATATGGTGTCGATGTAGGTTGATTGAGTGAGTCCTATCATTCTCTTAGATCTATCTCTATAGATCTGTATCCCAAGAATATAGGATGCCTCACCCAAATCCTTCATCGAGAATCTACCTGATAGCCATATCTTTGTT
Organism: Henckelia pumila; assembly: GCF_033568475.1. Classification (NCBI taxonomy): domain Eukaryota; kingdom Viridiplantae; phylum Streptophyta; class Magnoliopsida; order Lamiales; family Gesneriaceae; genus Henckelia; species Henckelia pumila. Next base: position 1,322,217 of record NC_133122.1, read on the forward strand.
GACTGCAACATCCCTACATCATTCCCAATGAGTAGGATGTCATCAACATAAAGTACTAAGAATGTCACAGCATCCTTAACTACTTTCTTGTACACGCATGGTTCCTCCGGGTTCTTGATGAAACCAAAATCCTTTATTGTTTCATCAAATTTCTGGTTCCAACTTCTTGATGCTTGTTTTAGACCATAAATTGATCTCTGAAGCTTGCATACCTTATGCTTGCTTCCCATGGATGTGTACCCCTCAGGCTGCTTCATATAGATTTCTTCCTTAATGTCTCCATTAAGAAAAGCAGTCTTCACATCCATTTGCCATATCTCATAGTCATACCAAGCAGCTATGGCAATAAGGAATCTTATGGACTTGAACATCGCAACTGGTGAAAAGGTTTCATCATAGTCAACTCCTTGTCTTTGAGTATAACCTTTCGCCACCAATCGCGCCTTGTAGGCAATACCTTACCATCAGGCCCAAGCTTTCTCTTGTAGATCCATTTACACCTTATTGGAACAATTCCATCGGGAGGATCTACTAAAGACCAAACTTGGTTTGTATGCATCGAATCTATTTCCGACTGCATAGCTTAAAGCCATAAATTTGAATCCGCATCAGAAATTGCTTCCTTGAAGTTTCTTGGATCACATCCAACATCGGGTTCATCTTGATCCCCTTCAAGAAGAAGACCATATCGAATAGGAGGTCTAGAAGTCCTCTCGGATCTTCTAGGTACAGGCGTGTCTATCAATGGTTCCTGAGGTGTAGGATCGTTATTTTGTATTTCGGGTTCTTCTCGAATTTCTTCGAGTTCCATCATCTCGCCTTTCTTATCCAATAAGAACTCCTTCTCCAAGAAGGTGGCATTCCTTGAAACAAACACCTTTGTTTCAGCAGGATAATAGAAATAATATCCGATTGAATTCTTCGGATACCCTACAAAATAACATAAGCTGGATCGACTATCCAACTTATCTCCCACTGTCCGCTTCACGTAAGAAGGACATCCCCAAATCCTCAAGTACGAATACTTAGGAGCTTTGCCATTCCATAACTCGTATGGTGTTTTGTCCACTGCTTTAGTGTGGACGTTGTTCAACAACAATACCGCCGTTTCAAGCGCATAGCCCCAAAACGAAGGTGGAAGCTCAGTGAATCTCATCATGGATCGAACCATGTCCAACAAAGTTCGATTACGACGCTCCGATACACCATTCAGCTGTGGTGTCATAGGAGAAGTCCACTGAGAGAGAATCCCATTCTCTTTTAGATAGTCCAAAAACTCGGTACTTAAGTATTCTCCACCTCGATCCGATCGAAGTGCTTTAATACTTTTACCTAGCTTGTTTTCTACTTCAGCCTTGAATTCTTTGAACTTTTCAAATTCTTCAGACTTATATTTCATTAAATATAAATACCCATACCTCGAATAATCATCAGTAAAGGTAATGAAGTAGGTGTAGCCATATTGAGTACCAACTCTAAATGGACCACAAACATCTGTATGGATCAAATCCAACAGATTTTGACTACTCTCAGGTTTCCCCTTAAAAGGAGATTTAGTCATTTTTCCTTTTAGGCAGGATTCACAAGTAGGTAGAGAGTTAATATCAGACATATCAAACATGCCCTCTCCCACTAGCTTGTTTATCCTCCTTGAGGAAATATGACCTAGCCTAGCGTGCCAAAGGTTTGCCGGGTTTTGGCTATCGATTTTCCTTTTGTTTGTTGTTGCCGGTTTATCAACATAATTTATTGGAACGTCTTTTAGTTTTAAGTTGTATAGATCGTTTTCAAGTTGTCCATTTCCAATCAAACATTCATTCTTGTAAATATTGCAAATCTCATTCACAAAATTGCAAGAATAACCATCTCTATCAAGCATAGAAACAGAAATAATGTTTTTAATCAAATCCGGAACAAATAAAACATCTCTTAAAAGTAACTTAAAACCGTTCTGCAAAAATAAATAAACATCTCCCACAGCTTTAGCTTCAACTCTGGAACCATTTCCGAGCCTCAGCTGGGTCTCACCCATTCTAAGCCTGCGACTTCTTGTCATCACCTGCAAATCATTGCAAATGTGAGATCCACATCCGGTATCCAATACCCAAGAAGTAGTATTAAGTGAAACATTTATTTCAATATAGAACATACCCTTCGCAGTTCGCAACTGCTCTAGATATTCCTTGCAGTTACGCTTCCAATGACCGGGCTTCTTGCAGTAATGGCAAACATCCTTGGATTTTTCCATGTTTGAAGCCTTTGTCTTGTACTTCTTCTCGGGTTCGATTTTCTTGGGTGGGGCAGAAAGTTTCTTACCCTTTGTACTTGGCCCCTTCTTAGTAGAAGAAGAGGAGCCCACCAAGAAAGCCGGTTTATTCTTCTTTAATGTGGATTCATATGTCACAAGCATATTGACCATCTCTTCAAGGGAGGCCTCTATCTTGTTCATATTGAAATTCACCACAAATCCGTCAAACGAAGAAGGAAGAGACAGAAGTAGTAAGTCCACGTTGAGTTCATGCTCCAACACCAAATCAAGGGTTACCAACTTCTGTATGAGCCAAATCACTCGTACCCCATGATCACGGACCGAAGTCCCTTCACGCATGCGACACGTCATTAGCTCCTTTACAGTAGCGAACCTTTCAGCCCTCGATTGAGCCCCAAAAAGTTCCTTGAGTTGTACGTGAATGTCAGCAGCATTCACGGTATCCTCAAATCGCCTCTGGAGTTCATCAGACATCGAGGCTTGCATATAGCATTTGGCCTTGATATCATGGTCCCACCATGTATCAAGTTTGGCTAACTCTTCTGGACTTATGTCAGCTGGTGCTTCCTTCGGAGGAGATTTTTCTAACACGTAGAGCATCTTCTCCGAAGTCAAGACAATCTTCAACTTACGGAACCATTCCGTATAGTTTGCGCCAATCAACTTATTTTGTTCGAGGATCGAGAAAAATGGATTACGCGAATTCCTCTTTATGAAATACTGAAAAGAAATAGACAAATATCAGTGATTGTTTAAGTAATTTACTAAGACATAAAATAGGCGAAATTTATTTTATGAATCTCACTCCCACTATTTTAACGATTTCACTACCCTCTAGTGAAAACGGGAAACTGTTTTCCTTAGTGAGAACATGGAGTCCAATTGACAAACTTATGGTCCCGAATAATATCAGCCAACCATAATTTTCAAAAGTTAGAGCTCAATTGCTTCCAAAGCAACCTCCACGTTTTTACCTCATGTCCAATAAGGGCCCAATAATATGACGCCGTTTATTGTGACATGTCAAGATAACCATCAATATTAAGTTGTGATGGACGGTCGCCATGTGGATCCCCCAATAATATGAGCCGATCCCATGGGAGTTCCACCCAACTTACAACATGTGTCGATCCAATGTACAGCTTTTCGACGAACGGGCCCCCCCAATAATATGAGCCGGACCGTATCCGCGGGTAGCATCTCATACATTGATTGTTGATGGAAGGTAGGAACATTTAAACAAATTTAAATTTCCTTTATTTATCTTGATATCAATTTTAAATCATATTTAAAATGAGGGATTTTAATTATTAAAATTTGTCTCATCATTTTTAAAATTTTGTATGCATGTCGGATTCACACAATTTTGTCTAAAACATGCATACAACTATAATATCACATATTATATAGGATGATCGATTCCATTTCTAATCGTCCCGTGGTTGCCAATCACGAGTCTTAGTCCAATCCTAGGTAATATGCAGTATGCAATGCAATCCTATTACATTGAGCTTCCAATTTACATTTCTTCTGTCTTTATTGTCTGCTGGGCCCACCACCATCTTCAAATCTTCATCTCCCACTAAATCTAATGTATTTACAATAAATAACAATGACAAGTAGGGGATACATTTTTAAGGGGTGGGAACGGGCCATAAACCAAGCCCACTTTTATTACATATGACAATTCATATTGAACCATAAACCAGGCCCATTAATAAAACCAACAACAATAAAAACAAATGTAAATTCTTAACATACACCTACAAAATTGGTCATGGCAATCGATCATCCTTATCCAATAACATTTAATTCAAAATTAATTTATTGGATAACATGCAATGGCAATTTAAATTTAAAAGGATAAAATCATATTTCATACATAAAATCTTATTTTACATACAAAATCATATTTTATCTTTTTATCAAATAAAATCATATTTTATATATAAAATCAAATTTTATACATAAAATCATATTTTACTCAATATATCCATAAGATCATATCTTATCATCAATTGTACCAAAAATAATTAATTTCAAAATTCAATTTAACGGATAAAATATTTAAATTTTCCAAAAATTCAAATTTATCCAAAAATCAATTTTAAAATTTTCGGACTCAAACAATTCGATCCGACGCCTCGTGGATCAATCAAAAACAATTTTCGATCGGACCAAAAATAGCATTTTAACATATTAAAATTTAATTTAAAAATTAAAAAAAATTAATTTTTCCCGCGGGACGCCCGGGACATTCCCGGGCTGCCCGCGCCCTAATGGGGTCAGGCCGGGCAGCGCCGAGCAGCGCCCAGCGCTGCCCGGGTTTTTGCCCGAAATTTTTTATTATTTTTTATTTTTAAAATATTTATTTTGTTTCAAAAACCGAGGCTTAAAAATTTTTGTACAATCGATTAATTTAATCGCTTGATCTGAGCAACCTGGCTTTGATACCACTGTTGGAGAACGCAGCGATCAGATCAATCAGGATTGATACCCGGTGCAGCGGAAGTTTAAAAATTTTATATGGAACGATTTCATAATGGGTATCAACCTTACGATTAAATTGTGTGTGTAAAAATTAAATAACAATTATAAATTTTTACCTTCAATCTCGAATCGAGATTTTGGACACCAACAGATTGCTCTGCTCTTGTTGTATATCCCTGGAACTGATGTAGGAAATGTTCTTCAATCAGGTCCACGAACGGATATTTAATCCCTCTGATAGATAGCACTAGAAAATCTATCAGAAGTTTCTACGAAGAGATTAACGAATTTGATCCGTTAAACCAGACTGTAATTCAAAATTCATAGACTGGATTTTACCGAGCAGAGGGGAAAAGGGGGCGGCCACTACTGAGAGAAAAATAGGGTTTTTTTCGAAAATTGTGACCTGTTGTTTTTAATTTCTGTACTGCAATAACTTATTTATAATGTAGGCCACTAACAACTTAGGGCTCATTAGTCATAAGTTCAAGCCCGACAAGCAAAGCCCGCATGTTTAGAAATTAATATAAAATTCATCGTGACTCCGATTGATAAACCGATTTCACCAATGTGCACAGAAACCATTTCTGCACCTTTTAAAGTCAAGATAAATTTTTCTGAATCCGAATTCAGTGGTTTCCAAAAATGCCCATCCCTATGTCATTTTAGGAAATCTTACTCCTATACTCTTAAATAAGAAGTCCAACTTCTTTGTTCATTAAATTTAACTCTTTAAATTTAACTATCTCAACGGGGATTAAAAATCCATTACTCTGTGTGACCCTCAATGGTTCAGGGATACAGCTTGTAGTAGCCCGTGCCCTAATTGAGTAATTAAAGGATTAATGCTAATTAATTGAATTAGGTATCGGACGGATCGGAAGCTCCGAAGGAACGATCGGAAGCTCCGAACAGGATCGGAAGCTCTGATGAGCGATCGGAGGCACCGATGTTATTACGTCAGGCATGACGTGTGGTTGGATCGAAAGCTCCGATCAGGACCGGAAGCTCCGATCACCCCTATCCGGAGTCAACAAGTGATATTTTGACACGTGGCAGATCAGGATCTTCGGAAGCTCCGATGGCAGGATCGGACGTTCCGATCGAGGTTCGGACGTTCCGATCAAGGATAGGAAGTTCCGATCGTTGTCTATAAATAGAAGGCCGAGGCTTCACTTTCATTTGCCAATTCCGAGTTCTCCTTTCCTTTCTAGTCCTTTTGGAGCTGTTCTAGTCTTCTTAGGCTTGGTCCGGAGGTCGGAGAGGCGTTCGGTATTCGTAGCGGAGTCGTGCCCAAGTTCTGGAGGCATCGACATCAAAGGGCTAACGACGGACGAAGGTATAGCTTTGCTCCCTATAAATATTTAGGAGTATGCAATAGCTTAGTTAAGGCTTTTAGAGCACTTTAATGATAGTAGTATCATTTGGCAGTGTAGAGCAGACTATAGGCGTGGACCTAGAGTTGGTAGAGCTTTCACTGTTTGAGGTACGAAAGTACTATTTGAGATATCCTGACTGAGTATGCATGTATTATATGACTGCATGATTTATATGCCATGATATTATGCTGCATTCATTTGCATCTTGCTGTATCTCCTTCGAGATGTCTGTAGTAGGGTTGTACCCTATCCTGTTAGTGGATGGATTTCCATCGATTTGGGTCCGGCGTATCCACGGTTATCTCGGTATGGGAGCCACCTCCTGAAGCGACGGCACAGCGTGCTACATACCAGGGCCCGGTCTGTCTCTGTTATCTGATCTTTGACCTCGAGTCTATAGGGAGTTCACTTTGCATGCATGTATACTCATACTCTCGCACTGAGCGTTTTATTCTCACGTCTCGTACTCTGTATTTTCTGGACACCCTATTCCATGGGGCAGGTTTGCGATTGGACGAGGAGGGTGGATCCAGGAGGGGCTAGTCAGTGGTTGGCCAGCTGGAGCTTCGTCTAGGTTTTATTACTGTTGTTTGGGTTTATACAGCTATTCGATTTGGTTGTATATTATTGGATAAATTACAGATTCCTATTCTTCGGATTGTATAATATTTATGGTTTCCGCAGTTTTATTCTGATATCTGTTTTATTAAGTTAATTTCATGCCTAAGTTCTGTTTAGTAGGTGATCCGGGAAGGGTCACTACATTTATGGTATCAGAGCATGAAAAAGATTTCTTGGGATTTAGTCTCATCTTGAGGTATTTTTGTAGATGTCAAATCGTGACGACCAGAGTTCTCATGGCAGTGTTGGTGGGCGTTGGGGTGATGCCGACCGGGAGCCTCGTCGAGAACGGCATCATCGTCACCATGACGACGAGCGTTTCACTGTGCGTTGATTCTTAGCTATGGGTCCTAAGCCCTTAGTTGGAGGTGAGTCTCCGGAGGATGCGGAGAACTGGTTAGACCGCATGGAGACGACTTTTCAGACTTTCCAATGCACCGAGGAGCAGAAGGTGGAGACCCTTGGCTATCTTCTAGATGGGCGTGCGCGCAGGTGGTGGAGGTTTACTTCTGCACCTTTTGTTGCGGCGAGAGGAGTGGCCACCTGGGCCGAGTTCCGCACAGCTTTCCAAAAGCGGTATTTTCCTCCGGCACTCCGTCAGTCGAAGGCAGGCGAGCTACTGAGTCTGCGATAGGGAGCCATGTCTATCGATGAGTATCAGCAGAGGTTCTTTGATCTGCTATCTTATTGCCCCAAGATTGCTGATAGATCAGAGATGTAGTATAATCTTTTCCTTCAGGGCCTTAACCCTGAGATCCATGACCGTGTGGCGGTTGGTGACGACATGTCCTACGAGGGTTTGGTGAGCCGTTGTCATCAGGCAGAGGACAGCATTCGACGGAACAGGTCTTTCCCTCAGTCGAGGCCTGCTAGTTCTTTGGGTCCCCGTGCCCAAACTTTCAAGAAGTCTGGATCTTCTTCTTCCTCTGGTTCTGGAGGTATTGTCCGTTATGGTAAGAAGGACAAGTGTGATCACTGTGGAAAGAACCATCCATCCGACAAGTGCCGTAGAGCTTCTGGAGCTTGTTTCCGTTTTGGAGAGACTGGTCATATCCGGAGGGATTGTCCATTGTTTGGGGGAGGCGGTTCTGGTTCTGGTTCAGGATCGGGTTCTCAGGCCACCGTTCAGCAGAGGTCGCAGGGACAGTCTGCTGGGAGTTCTCATATGAGGCCACGAGCTTCTGGCCAGGTGTTTGCCCTGAGACATGATCAGGCTGTGGAGGAGAATGAGAAAGTCATCGCAGGTACATTTATGCTTTATGGTATACCTGCTCTTGTACTTATTGACACTGGTGCATCTCATTCCTTCATTTCTGCACGTTTTGTTAAGAGGCATAAGTTACCACGCATTGCACTAGACGTAGTGATGTCTGTTTCTACTCCGACGGGCCAATCTGCTTTGGCTAAGCGTCTAGTGATGGGTTGCCCTTTAGAGTTCGAAGGGAACATTCAGTTAGCGAATCTCATGGTCCTGGCGATGGACGACTTGGATTGCATTCTGGGAATAGATGTGTTGACTACCTATCGAGCTTCAGTGGACTGCTATCAGATTTTTCTATGGTGAGGGAGCGCGACCCCCGATGCCTTTGGTATCAGCTTTGAGAGCCTGTCGAGCTCTAGAGTCTGGCGGGGAAGGCTACCTTATCTATGCAGTTGATTTGTCCGCTGAGAGTATTGGGATAGAGAGCATTCCTGTTGTGGATGAATTTCCAGATGTATTTCCTGATGAGATTCCTGGTTTTCCTCCTGCTTGGGAAGTTGAGTTTGGCATAGAGTTGATGCCGGGTACTTCGCCTATTTCTAGAACACCGTATCGTCTGGCTCCGTCAGAGATGCGTGAGTTGAAGAATCAGCTACAGTATCTTTTGGACAAGGGGTACATTCGTCCTAGTGTATCTCCTTGGGGAGCTCCTGTTCTCTTCGTAAAGAAGAAGGATGGGTCGATGCGGCTGTGCATTGACTATCGGCAGCTGAATCGAGTGACTGTGAAGAACAAGTATCCGTTGCCTCGTGTTGATGACTTGTTTGACCAGCTGCAGGGCACATCAATTTACTCCAAGATTGACTTGAGATCTGGGTATCATCAGTTGAGAGTCCGTGATCAGGACGTAGCCAAGACTGCATCCCGTACTCGCTATGGGCATTACGAGTTCCTAGTGATGCCATTTGGTTTGACTAATGCGCCAGCTATATTCATGGATCTGATGAACCGTGTCTTCAGGGAGTATTTGGACAAGTTTGTCGTGGTCTTCATTGACGACATCCTGGTTTATTCGCGTAATACGGAAGAGCATGTTTCTCACTTGCGGTTGGTACTACAGACTCTTCGAGATGATCAGTTATACGCCAAGCTGAGCAAGTGTGAGTTCTGGATGGATAGAGTGGTCTTTCTTGGCCATATCATATCCAGGGAAGGGATTTCTGTTGATCCAAGCAAGATTGAAGCGGTACTTAATTGGTCGCGTCCGACGACGGTTGCTGAGATCCGTAGTTTTCTGGGTCTAGCAGGGTATTATCGTCGCTTTATTCTGAACTTCTCTCAGTTAGCTCGACCGTTGACGCAGCTTACCCGCAAGGGTGTGGATTTCGAGTGGTCCTCCGAGTGTGAGGAGAATTTCCGTGAGCTTCGACGATGGTTGACTTCTGCGCCGGTGTTAGCATTACCGTCAGGATCTGGAGGGTATGTAGTTTACACAGATGCTTCTCTTCAGGGGTTAGGTTGTGTCCTGACTCAAAATGGGCATGTGATCGCATACGCTTCTAGACAGCTGAAGCTTCACGAGGACAACTACCCAGTCCATGATTTGGAGTTAGCAGCCATTGTGTTCGCTTTGAAGATCTGGCGTCATTATCTGTATGGCGAGAAATTTGAGATCTTCACCGACCATAAGAGTCTCAAGTATTTGTTCACTCAGGCGGAGTTGAACATGAGGCAGAGACGTTGGATGGACTTGCTTAAGGACTATGATTGCGAGATTAAGTACCATCCGGGAGCTGCTAATCTCACCGCTGATGCTTTGAGTCGCAAGGTGCGATTATCCGCACTTTAGACTTGTTCGATGTCTAGTGCGATCAGTGACTGTTGTACTTCAGGTTATACCTTCAAGCATAAGAAAGGTATGCAGAGTATCCAGATGTTTGCGATATTATCTGAGCCAGCCTTGTACTCGCGGATCCGAGATGCTCAGATGTCTGATTCGAAGACCCAGCGTTTAGCTCGTCTAGCTAACGAGGGTAGCTCGTCTGGATTTCATTATCAGTCAGATGGCTTTCTGTGTTTGTCTGGTAGGCTTGTGATTCCACAGGATGAAGAGTTGCGAGAGGAGATTTTATCTCAGGCACATCGCACTAAGCTGAGTATTCATCCTGGGAGCAACAAGATGTACAAGGACCTACGTACTCGTTTCTGGTGGAAGGGAATGAAACGCAGTGTTTATCAGTTTGTTTCGAGATGTTTGGTGTGTCAACAGGTCAAGGCAGAGCACCGAAGACCTGGAGGATTGCTTCACAGTCTGCCTATTCCTGAGTGAAAATGGGAGTTTATCACAATGGACTTTGTGACCCATTTGCCGGTATCCCCGAGGAACTGTGATGCTATCTGGGTTGTGGTGGACCGACTCACCAAGTCAGCGCATTTCATTGCCTATAGCCGAGAGTACTCTGTGGATCGCATGGCACGGATGTATATTCAGGAGATCGTCCGACTTCATGGAGTGCCTGTGAGCATTGTCAGCGATCGGGACCCCAGGTTTACTTCTAGGTTCTGGGGGAGTGTTCAGCGTGCGATGGGTACTACTCTCAGTTTGAGTACAGCCTATCATCCGGAGACTGATGGTCAGTCAGAGCGCACTATCCGTACGTTAGAGGATATGCTTAGAGCGTGCATCATGGATTTTGGTTCAGCCTGGCAGGATCATTTGCCGTTGATCGAGTTCACTTACAACAACAGCTATCATACTAGTATTGGGATGGCACCTTTTGAGGCGTTGTATGGGCGACGTTGTCGTACTCCACTCTTCTGGGAAGAAGTGGGGGAGATACAGGCTGAAGGACCGGAGTTTATCCAGCAGGCGATAGACATTGTTGATCAGATCAAGAAACGGATTAAGACTGCACAGGATCGTCAGGCCAGTTATGCTAATATCAAGCGTAGGCCTTTGCAGTTCGAGGTCGGGGAGAAAGTGTTTCTGAGAGTGTCACCTTTCCGCAAGATTCTCAGATTTGGCCTTAAGGGCAAGTTGTCTCCCAGATTTATCGGTCCGTTTGAGATATTGGAGAGTATTGGCGATTTGGCTTATCGACTAGCATTGCCACCGCATCTATCCAGCATTCACGACGTGTTCCACGTATCTCTGTTGCGACGGTATGTGGCGGATGAATCTCATATTCTGCAGCGATCTGAGGTTCAGGTAGACAAGGATTTGACTTATGTTGAGAAACCTCTTCGCATCCTTGATTATAAGAATAAGGTTTTACGGAACAAAGTCATCCCTTTGGTTTTAATTCAGTGGCAGCGCCGAGGCACTGAGGAAGCTACTTGGGAGCTTGAGGACAGGATGCGTAAAGACCATCCTGAGTTGTTTTGATTTCATTCTTTAAGTTGTATTCAGTTGCAAACTCTGTAAACGTTTGATTTGAATAAAGAATGTTTCTGATTTCTGTATTTGCATTCGGTACTTAAGATCTGATTTCGAGGACGAAATATCTTAAGTGGGGGAGAATGTAGTAGCCCGTGCCCTAATTGAGTAATTAAAGGATTAATGCTAATTAATTGAATTAGGTATCGGACGGATCGGAAGCTCCGATGAGCGATCGGAGGCACCGATGTTATTACGTCAGGCATGACGTGTGGTTGGATCGGAAGCTCCGATCAGGACCGGAAGCTCCGATCACCCCTATCCGGAGTCAACAAGTGATATTTTGACACGTGGCAGATCAGGATCTTCGGAAGCTCCGATGGCAGGATCGGACGTTCCGATCGAGGTTCGGACGTTCCGATCAAGGATCGGAAGTTCCGATCGTTGTCTATAAATAGAAGGCCGAGGCTTCACTTTCATTTGCCAATTCCGAGTTCTCCTTTCCTTTCTAGTCCTTTTGGAGCTGTTCTAGTCTTCTTAGGCTTGGTCCGGAGGTCGGAGAGGCGTTCGGTAGTCGTAGCGGAGTCGTGCCCAAGTTCTAGAGGCATCGACATCAAAGGGCTAACGACGGACGAAGGTATAGCTTTGCTCCCTATAAATATTTAGGAGTATGCAATAGCTTAGTTAAGGCTTTTAGAGCACTTTAATGATAGTAGTATCATTTGGCAGTGTAGAGCAGACTATAGGCGTGGACCTAGAAATTGTAGAGCTTTCACTGTTTTGAGGTACGAAAGTACTATTCGAGATATCCTGACTGAGTATGCATGTATTATATGACTGCATGATTTATATGCCATGATATTATGCTGCATTCATTTGCATCTTGCTGTATCTCCTTCGAGATGTCTGTAGTAGGGTTGTACCCTATCCTGTTAGTGGATGGACTTCCATCGATTTGAGTCCGGCGTATCCACGGTTATCTCGGTATGGGAGCCACCTCCTGAAGCGACGGCACAGCGTGCTACATACCAGGGCCCGGTCTGTCTCTGTTATCTGATCTTTGACCTCGAGTCTATAGGGAGTTCACTTTGCATGCATGTATACTCATACTCTCGCACTGAGCATTTTATGCTCACGTCTCGTACTCTGTATTTTCTGGACACCTTATTCCATGGGGCAGGTTTGCGATTGGACGAGGAGGGTGGATCCAGGGGGGGCTAGTCAGTGGTTGGCCAGCTGGAGCTTCGTCTAGGTTTTATTACTGTTGTTTGGGTTTATACAGCTATTCGATTTGGTTGTATATTATTGGATAAATTACAGATTCCTATTCTTGGGATTGTATAATGTTTATGGTTTCCGCAGTTTTATTCTGATATCTGTTTTATTAAGTTAATTGCATGCCTAAGTTCGGTTTAGTAGGTGATCCGGGTAAGGGTCACTACACAGTAGCCGTGGGCTCACAACTTCTTGTGACTCGGAACAACAATTTCCGACTTTCCCATCGAATCATGGTATGAGCGCCTAGCAACATCGCCCCATGATTCCCTAGGTATCACTGATAGTGCCTGCAAGAACCAATAGATTTTGGTTAGCGTACAGTACGGTCCCTTCATCCATATATCCCGATCGAATCAACAACCATTGGTATATCGAGAGTCGTTCGAGATTCGATAACTATGCAATACATCTTGAAGATCAAATAGTGACATCGCATGTGTTACTAAGAAACCATTTCTTAAAACACATCATGTACTCTGGCCAGAGATTCGTCACACTAATATCTCCTCAGATCGCATAGGATATCCATACTCGCAAGTATGTGGTGAATCCTTGACAACAAAGCATCGACTCCTATATGTGTTGTAACTGTACCCAATCCCGACACCTGATGACCCCAATAGAGTCGGTAAACGAGTCAAAGCACAATACTAGCATATAGAGTCTCAATGATGTTTCAAGTAGTAAGGACTAATGGTGTACAACCAAAACCGCAGACTTTTTCCACTCGATAAGTGATAACCACTTGGAAAGTCCGGATAGGGTAGTTCGATCATTCATCGTATGAATATCCATTTGCATGCTTCGAACATCTCTATGTTCCTTACCAATAAAACGTGGTACTCTGCATCGCAAATGCTAGTCTCAAACTCGAGCGATCCTTATCCTTATTATCGGACGGCTCAATCGACTAGGAACAGTTTAGAATATACAGTGACTATAAGATGTGTTTCATGATAGACATCTCCATGTTCTACCACATCTTACATACACTATAGTATATTCAAGGTCTTTTTAAAACAACAATAGTATATCACAATATAACAATATGAAGAAATATAAAGTCATTGCCATTAACAATAGTGTAAATTATATTAAACAAAAGATTGTTTATACAAAGAGTCATCAAAGCCCTTAGCCATAAGTTGGCTCACCGGGCACCTACTCTTTCACACATCCAAACAACTGCCACAAGCACAAGATATCATGATCGAACCCACTCAAAACGTCTTGCGCAAGAACTCACAACCCCACCGATCTAACCCACCCCTACTTTTGGGGATGCAAACCTTACTGGAGTTTCAAGCTTATTCTCAACCTCATATGCAATCAATGATATTCGGACACGAAGATGTGGGAAATCAATCGCAAGCGCGACCCGTGCTCCAATAAAGAGAACGGGACTCACACGACTTGCTCGCCGATCCATGATAGCAATGACCATAATGTGACTTCCGGCCCCACAAGCATCCTAAACCGAGGGACTTTGATGATCGCATTGGAGCTTAAGAACAACAATGACGAACACCTACAAATGCTTGATTCCCAAACACCGATATTCCTTCTTTCCGACCAACCGTAATAGAAAACAAGCCTACAAAGAGTTCGCGATCCGCATGTATAAAAAGCTCATGCATGCAATATAGCAAGAAACGGGGTGCAAAATGATGTCGGGGTAAAAAAACGCCCCTGCCGGCCGCCGGCCGGAAAACCCGCCGGAGCGGCGGCCGGAAGGGGCGCCCATCGGGGAAGGTTGTCATGAGGTTGGACGAGCATGGGGGGCAATGGCAAGCATTGCCCCAACACCTCAACCAAGCCCATGGCCAAACACCCTCCTCCCCCTATAGTATACTTAGGAGAAAAAACCCAAGTTTCAGGAAAAGTGGGTTTTTGGGCTGAGGAATCATAATAAATTTTTTCTTTTTTTAAACATTTTTTTTGGGCCAAATGCGAATCCGACCACAAACATGCCTTATTTATGCATGAAACTCGAGGGAAATAAATATTTGTGCCGTGAGAATCATCAATTTACTCGCTCGTTTGTGTTACGTGCCGCACGGGGCCGCCCGCCCGTGCGCTTGGTGCCCCTAACTTGGGCACTCATGGTGGCACAAATCCGACGCCTTAGATGCATTATTTCTGCATGAAAACTCGAGAGAAAACAACATTGTGCCATGAGAATCAAAGTTTGGCTCGCTCATTTGCGCAACGTGCCGCAAGGGGCAGTCCGCTCGTGCGCACGGTGACCCCAACTTGGGCACTCATGGGGGCACGAATCCGACGCCTTAGATGCATTAATTATGCATGAAAACTCGAGAGAAAACAACATTGTGCCATGAGAATCATAGTTTGGCTCGCTCGTTTGCGCTACGTACCGCACGGGGCAGCCCTCCCGTGCGCACGGTGCCCCTAACTTGGGCACTCATGGTGGCACGAATCCGACGCCTTAGATGCATTACTTATGCATGAAAACTTGAGAGAAAACAAAATTGCGCCGTGAGAATCATAGTTTGGCTCGCTCGTTTGCACTACGTGCCGCACGTGGTCGCTCGCCCGTGCGCACGGTGCCCCCAAATTGGGCACTCATAGTTGCACGAATCAGACGCCTTAGATGCATTATTTATGCATTAAAACTCGAGAGAAAACCACATTGTGCCGTGAAAATCAAAGTTTGGCTCGCTCGTTTACGCTACGTGCCGCACGTTGTCGTCCGCCCGTGCGTACACTGCCCCTAACTTGGGCACTCATGGTGGCCCGATTTCGATGCCCTAGATGCATTATTTGCACGAAAGATGATAACAAAATTGTTTAATTTGAATCATTCATGCTAATCGGACGTTTGAGTTACGTGCCACATTTACTTTCATTTATTTTCCATGGAGCTTGCAACTTAGGTACCTTTTTCGTGGATCACGGGCAAGTATCAAGTGCCAAGTACACACACGTTTTATTTTCCCAAGTTTTGGGGACGCGCACACCCAAGTACCAAGTGCCAAGTGCGAGCACGTTTTACATTGTCCATGTTCCGACCACATGCTTACGCCGACGTGCGCATGTGCCACCTACGCGCACATTTCATTTGCCTAATATTCGGGCAGTCGCACGTTTTGCTTCGCCCATGTTCCGACCACACGCGCACGCCGCCGTGCCCAAGTGCCAAGTGTAAAGTCAGGTTTGAAACACATGAAAGCGGTTCGATTATGTTCTTTTTCCCTAATGAAGAAGAGAAAAAGAGGGTTCTGGAGGGTGGCCCATATCTTGTATTTGGGAGACACTTGTTCCTCAAAGATTTACCTCCGTGCTTCCTTTTTCGGGTGGAAGACATGCTAATGCTACCATCTTGGGTCCAAATCCATGGGCTGCCCGTAGATTGTTGGACAACCAAAGCTCTTAGTAAAATTGCCTCGGTCTTAGGAAAGCCAATCCATACAGATGTCCTCACAATGTCTAAAGGAAAATTTTATTTGCTAGAGTGTTGGTTTAAATGGATTCATCTCAGCCAAGAATTTACGAATGCCCGCTGTTACTTCCTAATGGCATTTTGACTACCCTACGATTTGTGTACGAAACAGAGCCTAAATATTGATCAAAATTCAATTCTCTCGGCCATAGTTTGGAGCAATGCCGTTGGTACACGCCCCCACTAGTTGATGCTAATCTTGATGGTGATAGTAAGCAACCTGTGGAGGGAAAAAATAAGCCCCGTAGCAGATCCCGGGGGCTGGTAAAAGAGGTAATAGTAGGCCACGAGGATGTGGACATGGATTTAGAGGAGGGCGCAATGGCCCTCAAGGTAGAGGGAGAGGCCATGGCCCCTCTGGTGGTGATCGTGGGCCTGCTGGGGGTGGAAATACGGTTTACTCGGGAACTTTTGAAGGCACGGGTGATAATGAAATGGAAAGGGCTGGAGAAAATTGCAATGAACAGCCTGTTGAAAAATTGGATGAGAATTTGGATGAGGATGGGGTGATATTTGAAGTCCCAGATGCGAATGGCAATGGGAAGATTGTGGTTGAAGTTTTCGAAGGGGATAGTGATAACGAAGGCTTTGAAACAGTGGTAAGCAAGCGCACCAAGAAAGCAGTGAAGTATCTCAAGCGATTAAGTAAGGGATGCAGCTCGGGGAGCTCCAGCTCTAGCATGACCGAGTACATTGAGGTCAACCCAAGAACCTGGTTACCGAATATGACTGCAAAATCTTTCCTACTGAACAATGCACAAATCAGGGCCCGACGACTTAAAGTCGTCGATCGTCACCCATGAAGATTGCATGTTGGAATGTGAGGGGCCTCAACAAGCCCCTCAAACAGAATAATGCTCAGGGAGTGTTGAAGAAACACAATTTGAGTATTCTTGGGTTACTTGAAGTCAAGATTAAGCCTAATCTTTTGGATCGTATGATGGACACTAAGTTCCTGGGGATGCCCTTCTTACACAACTTCCATGTGTGTCCTAATAGCCGCATTTTGATCATGTGGGACTCTAAGATGGTACACTTGGATCTTCTGGAGATGACTGATCAATTTATACATGTGACAGTCAGCTGTCTTCATACTCATAGGATTTTCCTTGCCACCTTCGTGTATGGTTGGAACTCGATGGTGGCCAGAAGACCTCTTTGGGATTTTTTGCTTAGAAGGGGAGATGATATTGACCTTCCGTGGATTCTGATGGGTGATTTTAACTGTGTTAGGCACCCTTATGAGAAAATGGGAGGTGTGCCGGTTGCACCTAGGGAAATGGCAGGCCTTAGGAACTGTATTGCCAGACTTGAGCTCTCAGATGTTAATCATGTTGGGTGTTTCTTCACCTGGTTTAGTTTGGCCATATCGTCTAAACTGGATAGAGTTATGGTTAACCACCATTGGACTGAATCCAACTTGGATGTTTTTGTGGATTTTGTTGCTCCTAGAGTCTTCTCTGATCACTCTTGCAGCGTTATCACCATCTTCAGAGATCATAGCCATAGGGCTACCCCCTTCAAATTCTTTAATATGTGAACGATTCATCAAGACTTTCAGATGATTGTTCGAGATAACTAGTTTTATGGAGGGGGTGGAACTGCGCAGTTTGTCATCAAGAAAAAAATTAATGGTATAAAAAGAGTCCTTAAGCAACTCAATGACATGCACTTTAGCCACATTTCGAGCCGTGCTAAGATCGCTAATGAGAAGCTTGTAGAAGCTCAAAGCAGGGCTCTCAATGGGGATGGGGTGGATAACAGTATAGTTGAGTTGAGGAGGAGGGCGGAGTACCTTCTTGAGGCTGAGTGATTATTCCTATCCCAAAAAGCTAAGTGCGAGTACCTCAAGCACAGTGATAGATGTTCAAAATTCATTCATGGTATGATCATGCGGAACATCAAACGTAATAAGATTGTGGCTTTCACCCTTAGAGATGGTTCTACTTCGGTGAACCCGAATGAGATTGCAGATGAATTTGTGGGATATTATAGGAACCTTCTTGGGGTTGCCACGGATATAGAAGCTTTGGATGAATATATTATTTCCCTTGGGCCCATTCTACCAGATTCCTGTTGGGATGAGTTGACTAGGGTGGTTAGTGTGGATGAAATCAGAGGTGCATTGGGCAAAATTGAAGATGACAAAGCCCCGGGGCCTGATGGCTTTGGTGCTGCGTTCTTTAAGAAATCTTGGGGCACTGTTGGTGGGGATGTCATTGCTGCGGTGTCGGAATTTTTCAGGAGTGGGAAACTCTTAAAACAATGGAACCATGCGTCAATTGCTCTAGTCCCTAAGACTGATCATGCTACTTCTGTCTCTGATTTTAGGCCTATTTCGTGTTGTACTGTATTGTATAAGATCATATCAAAGATCTTGGCATCTAGATTGGGAAGGGTGATTGAGCCTTTGATAAGCCCGGCGCTGGCAGCCTTTATCCCTGGGCGTTCTATAGTGGAAAATATTCATTTGGCCCAGGAAATGTTGAAACACTATGCGAGGAAAAGGGGCTCTCCACGTTGTATTCTTAAGATTGATCTACAAAAAGCCTATGATACAGTTCATTGGGAATTTTTACGAGATTCTCTCCGGCTCCTTAATTTCCCTCCTGTATTTGTTTCTTGGATTATGGAGTGTGTTTGTTTGACCTCGTTCTCTATTTCATTTGGGGGCCAACTTTACGGACTCTTTAAGGGCGCGAGGGGCCTGCGTCAGGGTGACCCCCTCTCCCCCCTCCTCTTTGTCATTTGCATGGAAATGCTTTCGAGATCCCTATTGCAAGCATCTAGGCTGCCAGACTTCCAATTCCACCCTAGATGTGAGGCATTGAGTATTACTCATCTTGTTTATGCTGATGATCTATTAATCTTGGCTAAGGGTGAAACTCATAGTGCAAAAATTGTATTGGACTGTGTTGACAAGTTTGGGAAAACAGCTGGCCTCCGAGAAAATGCCTTGAAGTCCAATATCTTCTTGGCAGCAGTTAAGGAGCCAATTAAAAGGGACATTATTAGGATGAGTGGATACCACGAGGGTTCCTTTCCCTTCCGTTAATTGGGAATCCCTTTGGCAGCAGGGCGATTGACAGAGAGAGACTACAGTGGTTTGGTGGACACCATCGCCAAGAAAGTGGCTGCTTGGCCCAGACATACCCTTTCCTATGCAGGTAAGTTGGAACTGATCCGATCGGTTGTACAGGGTGTGGAATGTTTTGGGCTTTCTATCTTGCCTATCTCTTGCGGGGTAATAGACAAGATTGAAAAGACATGTAGAAGCTTTATGTGGACTAGCAAGCACCCCCCTATCTCTTGGCGTAAAGTTTGTTCTCCTATTAATGATGGTGGGTTGGGGCTTAGAGATCTGAGAATCTGGAATAAGACGTTGCTTGCAAAGACGCTTTGGGATATCCATAAGAAAAAAGATTCTCTGTGGGTAAAATGGATTAACCACTATTATTGGGATAATGTCATGGATTGGACAATTAGGAAAGATGATACCAGCCTAATTAAGAAACTAGTGGAGATCCGGGATGAATTGGCCCTTAAGTTTGGTAACTGGGAAGGGGCGGCTGCTCAGTTGGAGATATGGTTTGGCAAGAAAGATGGGTTAGCTCAGTTGTACAACAACTTCTTTATAGGCAACGGGAGGTGGCCTTGGAAGCCCATTGTGTGGAGACCATACATCCTTCCCAAACACAGAATTATTTTTTGGCTTATTGCCCATGGTAAATGCTTAACCAAAGATCGGCAACCTTATATCCCTAACAAATCTTGTGCGTTTTGTGGAACACATACTGAAGATGCGCAACACTTATTCTTTGAGTGTACGGTTTCAAGACGGATCTGGGCTCGATTGTGGGACTGGCTGGGTATTCAATATCAGGTTAGTTCTTTGATGGGTTTGCTAAGATTTATGCGCAGGTTTTACAGGGGCACAACGATGAACAAAAGGAGATGCCAGGCAGGAGTAGCTGCAGTCTTGTACCACTTATGGGGGGCTCGGAACCGAGCAATCTTTGAAGCTGAACGTCCTGATATTGATGCTATCATCAGAAAGATTATTATTCACATTCACCATGCCTTGAGTCTCTAGAATTTACTACATGGCTCTATTTTACATCTGCTAGAGCTCTCTTGACTGTATGGATTGAGGAGGGTTGAGTTGATACTATTGTACTACTTGCCTACTGAGGATCTCTCATTCTTACTAGCCTCTGCATAGCTCGATTTTATCTCTCATTTTGGCTTTATTACTTTGACATTTTGGGTCCTATATTAGAATGTTTTTTGGTTCCTGGGTATGCCCAGAGTAGTTGTAAGTTCCTGAGTATGCTCAGTGTAGTTGTACGTCCCTGGGTATGCCCAGTGTAGTTGTACGTCCCTGAGCATGATGTTTGGCAGATATTTTGACTCTCCTATCATCACCATGCATGTGCGTTGGACATCTTCCTCTGCTATTGCTTCGTGCTATTTATGGTCCACGCCCGAGTCGATCGACGGACTGGCTCTTACCGTTCCACATCAGACTGGGGCGCATCGCCGGTCCCCATCCGCTTCCCTCCCGACAATTTCAAGAACTTTTTGACTCTCTTTTCAAAGTCCTTTTCATCTTTCCCTCGCGGTACTTGTTCGCTATCGGTCTCTCGCCCGTATTTAGCCTTGGATGGAATTTACCGCCCGATTGGGGCTGCATTCCCAAACAACCCGACTCGCCGACAGTGCCTCGTGGTGTGACAGGGTCCAGGCACGACGGGGCTCTCACCCTCTCTGGCGCCCCTTTCCAGGGGACTTGGGCCCGGTCCGCTGCTGAGGATGCTTCTCCAGACTACAATTCGGACGACATTGTCGCCCGATTCTAAAGTTGGGCTATTCCCGGTTCGCTCGCCGTTACTAGGGGAATCCTTGTAAGTTTTTTTTCCTCCGCTTATTGATATGCTTAAACTTAGCGGGTGATCCCGCCTGACCTGGGGTCGCAATCGTGGGGAAAAACAAATCCAGTGCGCCGTTGGGTCGCATCCGTGGCCCGATGCAATACTACACGATAGTTTGCGAGTCAAGGAATACAACCACCAAGTATCGTGTGACATGCATTGACACGGCATCTTATTTTGGGCCGGCCGCTACGCAAGGATAACGGGAGGCCAGTTTCCGCCCCTCCTTCGGATGGACGCATCAGCCCGCCCGGTACTTTTCTAGCCTGGGGGGAGACGCTGGGGGCGACGAGATGCGTGACGCCCAGGCCGACGTGCCCTCAACCTGATGGCTTCGGGCGCAACTTGAGTTCAAAGACTCGATGGTTCACGGGATTCTGCAATTCACACCAAGTATCGCATTTTGCTACGTTCTTCATCGATGCGAGAGCCGAGATATCCATTGCCGAGAGTCGTTGTATTATTATCTATTCGATAGGTGCCTCCTCATCACGTCCTGGGCACCGCGGACAGAGAGTAGCAATTACAGTTTTCCTTGGCGCTTTCCACGCCGAGAGGTTAGGTTCACCCAAGCGGCTTCGCGGCACGCTTGGGGTCTCGAGGAAGCAGCATATTTAAACATGTTCGCGGGTCTGCTTTGCAGGTTTCGACAATGATCCTTCCGCAGGTTCACCTACGTAAACCTTGTTACAACTTCTCCTTCCTCTAAATAATAAGGTTCAGTGGACTTCTCGCTACGTCGCGGGCAGCAAATCGCCCACGTCGGAGCGATCCGAACACTTCACCGGACCATTCAATCGGTTGGAGCGATGGGCGGTGTGTACAAAGGGCAGGGACGTAGTCAAAGCGAGCTGATGACTCACGCTTACTAGGAATTCCTCGTTTAAGACCAACAATTGCAATGATCTATCCCCATCACGATGAAATTTCAAAGATTACCAAGACCCGTCGATCATGGCTATAGACTCGTTGAATACATCAGTGTAGTGCGCGTGCGGCCCAGAACATCTAAGGGCATCACAGACCTGTTATTGCCTCAAACTTCGGCGGCCTAAAAGGCCGTAGTCCCTCTAAGAAGCTGGGCGCGAAGGTGTACCTCCGCATAGCTAGTTAGCAGGCTGAGGTCTCGTTCGTTAATGGAATTAACCAGACAAATCGTTCCACCAACTAAGAACGGCCATGCACCACCACCCATAGAATCAAGAAAGAGCTCTCAGTCAAGAGCTCTCAGTCGTTGCTTTAGAGAGAGAAATACTCTCCCTTTCTCTCGAGAAAAGAAGCCAACGTCTCTTTGAGTTCCTTGGGTTCTCTGATTCGAATTTCCACTCTCCAAAATCCTTGGAATTTGTTTTCTTGGCTACTAAATCGTATTTTGGGCTTCTTCTACACGTCTTCTTCTTCTGATTTTGTTCATTTCTCGCATAATGACAGATTGGGGTTGAAGAGCGTGGGCTTGGGATTTCGGTTTTCTGCTGAGTTTTGATTTTTTCTAGCTTTTAATGACGATTTCCAAACCTCTAATCCCTTGTTTTCTTGTTTTTGCAGGAGATTAAGGGCTCGGAGGACTTGGTTTCAGGCTACGGGCGTTCCTTGCGATTACAGAGACGTACATTGGGCACTCATGGTGGCACGAATACGAAGCCTTAGATGCATTATTTATGCATGAAAACTCGAGAGAAAACAACAT
>NC_133122.1:1349908-1379908 GCF_033568475.1 Henckelia pumila
ATCTCACTCCCATTATTTTAACGATTTCACTACCCTCTAGTGAAAACGGAAAACTGTTTTCCTTAGTGAGAACATGGAGTCCAATTGACAAACTATGGTCCCGAATAATATCAGCCAACCATAATTTTCAAAAGGTAGAGCCCAATTGCTTCCAAAGCAACCTCCACGTTTTTACCTCATGTCCAATAAGGGCCCAATAATATGACGCCGATTATTGTGACATGTCAAGATGACCCATCAATATTAAGTTGTGATGGACGGTCGCCATGTGGATCCCCCAATAATATGAGCCGATCCCATGGGAGTTCCACCCAACTTACAACATGTGTCGATCCAATGTACAGTTTTCCGACGAACGGGCCCCCCCAATAATATGAGTCGGACCGTATCCGCGGGTAGCATCTCATACATTGATCGTTGATAGAAGGTAGGAACATTTAAACAAATTTAAATTTCCTTTATTTATCTTGATATCAATTTTAAATCATATTTAAAATGAGGGATTTTAATTTTGAAAATTTGTCTCATCATTTTTAAAATTTTGTATGCTTGCCGGATTCACACAATTTTGTCTAAAACATGCATACAACAATAATATCACATATTATATAGGATGATCGATTCCATTTCTAATCGACCCGTGGTTGCCAATCACGAGTCTTAGTCCAATCCTAGGTAATATGCAGTATGCAATGCAATCCTATTACATTGTGCTTCCAATTTACATTTCTTCTGTCTTTATTGTCTGCTGGGCCCACCACCGTCTTCAAATCTTCATCTCCCACTAAATCTAATGTATTTACAATAAATAACAATGACAAGTAGGGGATACATTTTTAAGGGGTGGGAACGGGCCATAAACCAAGCCCACTTTTATTACATATGACAATTCATATTGGGCCATAAACCAGGCCCATTAATAAATCCAACAACAATAAAAACAAATGTAAATTCCTAACATACACCTACAAAATTGGTCATGGCAATCGATCATCCTTATCCAATAACATTTAATTCAAAATTAATTTATTGGATAACATGCAATGGCAATTTAAATTTAAAAGGATAAAATCATATTCCATATATAAAATCTTATTTTACATACAAAATCATATTTTATCTTTTTATCAAATAAAATCATATTTTATCTATAAAATCCAATTTTATACATAAAATCATATTTTACTCAATATATCCATAAGATCATATCTTATCATCAATTGTACCAAAAATAATTAATTTCAAAATTCAATTTAACGGATAAAATATTTAAATTTTCCAAAAATTCAAATTTATCCAAAAACCAATTTTAAAATTTTCGGACTCGAACAATTCGATCCGACGCCTCGTCGACCAATCAAAAACAATTTTCGATCGGACCAAAAATAGAATTTTAACATATTAAAATTTAATTTAAAATTAAAAAATTAATTTTTCCGCGGGCCGCCGGGGACATTCCCGGGCTGCCCGCGCCCCCTAGGGCTCGGGCCGGGCAGCCCGGCTGCCCCTAGGGCAGCGCCGAGCGCTGCCCTGCCCGGGTTTTTGCCCGAAAAAAAAAAATTTATTTTTAAATATTTATTTTGTTTCAAAAACCGAGGCTTAAAAAATTTTTGTACAATCGATTAATTTAATCGCTTGATCTGAGCAACCTGGCTCTGATACCACTGTTGGAGAACGCGGCGATCAGATCAATCAGAATTGATACCCGGTGCAGCGGAAGTTTAAAAATTTTATATGGAACGATTCCATAATGGGTATCAAAACTTACGATTAAATTGTGTGTGTAAAAATTAAATAACGATTATAAATTTTTACCTCCAATATCGAAGCGAGATTATGGACACCAACAGATTGCTCTGCTCTTGTTGTATATCCCTGGAACTGATGGACGAACTGTTCTTCAATCAGGTTCACGGACGGATATTTAATCCCTCTGATAGATTGCACTAGAAAATCAATCAGAAGTTTCTACGAAGAGATTAACGAATTTGATCCGTTAAACCAGACTGTAATTAAAAATTCACGGACTGGATTTTCCCGAGTAGAGAGGGAGGGGGGCGGCCACTGTCAGAGAAAAATTCTAGGTTTTTCGAAAATTTGTGACCTGTTGTGTGTAATTTCTGTACTGCAATAACTTATTTATAATGCAGGCCGCTAACAGCTTAGGGCCCATTAGTCATAAGTTCAAGCCCGACAAGCAAAGCCCGCATGTTCAGAAATTAATATAAAATTCATCATGACTCCGATTGATAAACCGATTTCACCAATGTGCACAGAACCATTTCTGCACCTTTTAAAGTCAAGATAAATTTTTCTGAATCCGAATTCAGTGGTTTCCAAAAATGCCCATCCCTATGTAATTTTAGGAAATCTCACTCCTCTACTCATAATTAAGAAGTCCAACTTCTTTGTTCATTAAAATTAACTCTTTAAATTTAACTATCTCAACGGGGATTAAAAATCCATTACTCTGTGTGACCCTCAATGGTTCAGGGATACAGCTAGCCGTGGGCTCACAACTCCTTGTGACTCGGAACAACAATTTCCGACTTGCCCATCGAATCATGGTAAGAGCGCCTAGCAACATCGCCCCATGATTCCCTAGGTATCACTGATAGTTCCTGCAAGAACCAATAGATTTTGGTTAGCGTACAGTACGGTCCATTCATCCATATATCCCGATCGAATCAACAACCATTGGTATATCGAGAGTCGTTCGAGATTCGATAACTATGCAATACATCTTGAAGATCAAATAGTGACATCGCATGTGTTACTAAGAAACCATTTCTTAAAACACATCATGTACTCTGGCCAGAGATTCGTCACACTAATATCTCCTCAGATCGCATAGGATATCCACACTCGCAAGTATGTGGTGAATCCTTGACAACAAAGCATCGACTCCTATATGTGTTGTAACTGTACCCAATCCCGACACCTGATGACCCTAATAGAGTCGGTAAACGAGTCAAAGCACAGTACTAGCATATAGAGTCTCAATGATGTTTCAAGTAGTAAGGACTAATGGTGTACAACCAAAACCGCGGACTTTATCCACTCGATAAGTGATAACCACTTGGAAAGTCCGGATAGGGTAGTTCGATCATTCATCATATGAATATCCATTTGCATGCTTCGAACATCTCTATGTTCCTTACCAATGAAACGTGGTACTCTGCATCGCAAATGCTAGTCTCAAACTCGAGCGATCCTTATCCTTATTATCGGACGGCTCAATTGACTAGGAACAGTTTAGAATATACAGTGACTATAAGATGTGTTTCATGATAGACATCCCCATGTTCTACCACATCTTACATACACTATAGTATATTCAAGGTCTTTATCAAAACAACAATAGTATATCACAATATAACAATATGAAGAAAGATAAAGTCATTGCCATTAATAAAAGTGTAAATTATATTAAACAAAAGATTGTTTATACAAAGAGTCATCAAAGCCCTTAGCCACAAGTTGGCTCACTGGGCACCCACTCTTTCACGCCGCGCCCTCCTACTCATCGGGGCCTGACCCTTGCCCCGACGGCCGGGTATAGGTCACGCGCTTCAGCGCCATCTGTGGCCCGATGCAATACCACATGATAGTTTGCGATTCGAGGAATACAACCACCAAGTATCGTGTGACATGCATTGACACGGCATCCTATTTTGGGCCGGCCGCTACGCAAGGATAACGGGAGTCCAGTTTCCACCCCTCCTTCGTATGGACGCATCAGCCCACCCGGCACTTTTCTAGCCTGGGGGGAGATGCTGGGGGAGACGAGATGCGTGACGCCTAGGCAGACGTGCCCTCAACCTGATGGCTTTGGGCGCAACTTGCGTTCAAAGACTCGATGGTTCACGGGATTCTGCAATTCACACCAAGTATCGCATTTCGCTACGTTCTTCATCGATGCGAGAGCCGAGATATCCATTGCCGAGAGTCGTTGTATTATTATCTATTCGATAGGTGCCTCCTCATCACGTCCTGGGCACCGCGGACGGAGAGTAGCAATTACGGTTTTCCTTGGCGCTTTCCGCGCCGAGAGGTTAGGTTCACCCAAGAGGCTTCGCGGTGAAAGAGTGGGTGCCCGGTGAGCCAACTTGTGGCTAAGGGCTTTGATGACTCTTTGTATAAACAATCTTTTGTTTAATATTATTTACACTTTTATTAATGGCAATGACTTTATCTTTCTTCATATTGTTATATTGTGATATACTATTGTTGTTTTGATAAAGACCTTGAATATACTATAGTGTATGTAAGATGTGGTAGAACATGGGGATGTCTATCATGAAACACATCTTATAGTCACTGTATATTCTAAACTGTTCCTAGTCGATTGAGCCGTCCGATAATAAGGATAAGGATCGCTCGAGTTTGAGACTAGCATTTGCGATGCGGAGTACCACGTTTCATTGGTAAGGAACATAGATATGTTCGAAGCATGCAAATGGATATTCATATGATGAATGATCGAACTACCCTATCCGGACTTTCCAAGTGGTTATCACTTATCGAGTGGATAAAGTCCGCGGTTTTGGTTGTACACCATTAGTCCTTACTACTTGAGACATCATTGAGACTCTATATGCTAGTACTGTGCTTTGACTCGTTTACCGACTCTATTGGGGTCATCAGGTGTCGGGATTGGGTACAGTTACAACTCATATAGGAGTCGATGCTTTGTTGTCAAGGATTCACCACATACTTGCGAGTGTGGATATCCTATGCGATCTGAGGAGATATTAGTGTGACAAATCTCTGGCCAGAGTACATGATGTGATTTAAGAAATGGTTTCTTAGTAGCACATGCGATGTCACTATTTGATCTTCAAGATGCATTGAATAGTTATCGAATCTCGAGCGACTCTCGATATACCAATGGTTGTTGATTCGATCGGGATAAAAGGATGAAGGGACCGTACTGTACGCTAACCAAAATCTATTGGTTCTTGCAGGCACTATCAGTGATACCTAGGGAATCATGGGGCGATGTTGCTAGGCGCTCTTACCATGATTCGATGGGCAAGTCGGAAATTGTTGTTCCGAGTCACAAGGAGTTGTGAGCCCACGGCTAGCTGTATCCCTGAACCATTGAGGGTCACACAGAGTAATGGATTTTTAATCCCCGTTGAGATAGTTAAATTTAAAGAGTTAAATTTAATGAACGAAGAAGTTGGACTTCTTATTTAAGAGTAGAGGAGTAAGATTTCCTAAAATGACATAGGGATGGCCATTTTTGGAAATCACTGAATTCGGATTCAAAAAAATTTATCTTGACTTTAAAAGGTGCAGAAATGGTTTCTGTGCACATTGGTGAAATCGGTTTATCAACCGGAGTCACGATGAATTTTATATTAATTTCTGAACATGCGGGCTTTGCTTGTCGGGTTTGAACTTATGACTAATGGGCCCTAAGCTGTTAGTGGCCTACATTATAAATAAGTTATTGCAGTACAGAAATTACACACAACAGGTCACAAATTTTTTAAAAACCTAGTATTTTTCTCTGACAGTGGCCGCCCCCCTCCCCTCTCTGCTCGGAAAATCCAGTATGTGAATTTTGAATTACAGTCTGGTTTAACGGATCAAATTCGTTAATTCTCTTCGTAGAAACTTCTGATAGATTTTCTAGTGCAATCTATCAGAGGGATTAATTATCCGTTCGTGGACCTGATTGAAGAACAGTTCGTCCATCAGTTCCAGGGATATACAACAAGAGCAGAGAAATCTGTTGGTGTCCAAAATTTCATTTCGAGATTAAAGGTAAAAATTTTATAATTGTTATTTAATTTTTACACACACAATTTAATCGTAAGGTTGATACCTATTATGGAATCGTTCCATACAAAAATTTTAAACTTTCGCTGCACCGGGTATCAATCCTAATTGATCTGATCAACCTCGTTCTCCAACAGTGGTATCAGAGCCAGGTTGCTCAGATCAAGCGATTAAATTAATCGATTGTACAAAAAATTTTTTTAGCCTCGGTTTTTGAAACAAAATAAATATTTTAAAATAAAATTTTTTTTTTATTCGGGCAAAACCCGGGAAGCGATTGGATCGCTGCCCAGGGGGAGGGGCAGCGATAGTCGCTGCCCCGGGCAGCGATCTTCGCTGCCCGGCCCGAGCCGCTTCGGGGCGCGGGCAACCCGGGAGTGTCCCGGGCGGCCCGCGGAAAAATTAAATTTTTTTTTTAATTTTAAATTAAATTTTAATATGTTAAAATTCTATTTTTGGTCCGATCGAAAATTGTTTTTGATTGGTCCACGAGGCGTCGGATCGAATTGTTCGAGTCCGAAAATTTTAAAATTTTTTTTTGGATAAATTTGAATTTTTGGAAAATTTAAATATTTTATCCGTTAAATTGAATTTTGAAATTAATTATTTTTGGTACAATTGATGATAAGATATGATCTTATGGATATATTGAGTAAAATATGATTTTATGTATAAAATTGGATTTTATAGATAAAATATGATTTTATTTGATAAAAAGATAAAATATGATTTTGTATGTGAAATAAGATTTTATATATGAAATATGATTTTATCCTTTTAAATTTAAATTGCCATTGCATGTTATCCAATAAATTAATTTTGAATTAAATGTTATTGGATAAGGATGATCGATTGCCATGACCAATTTTGTAGGTTTATGTTAGGAATTTACATTTGTTTTTATTGTTGTTGGATTTATTAATGGGCCTGGTTTATGGCCCAATATGAATTGTCATATGTAATAAAAGTGGGCTTGGTTTATGGCCCGTTCCCACCCCTTAAAAATGTATCCCCTACTTGTCATTGTTATTTATTGTAAATACATTAGATTTAGTGGGAGATGAAGATTTGAAGACGGTGGTGGGCCCAGCAGACAATAAAGACAGAAGAAATGTAAATTGAAATCACAATGTAATAGGATTGCATTGCATACTGCATATAACCTAGGATTGGACTAAGACTCGTGATTGGCAACCACGGGTCGATTAGAAATGGAATCGATCATCCTATATAATATGTGATATTATTGTTGTATGCATGTTTTAGACAAAATTGTGTGAATCCGGCAAGCATACAAAAATTTTAAAAATGATGAGACAAATTTTCAAAATTAAAATCCCTCATTTTAAATATGATTTAAAATTGATATCAAGATATATAAAGGAAATTTAAATTTGTTTAAATGTTCCTACCTTCCATCAACGATCAATGTATGAGATGCTACCCGCGGATACGGTCCGGCATTATTGGGGGGGCCCGTTCATCGGAAAGCTGTACATTAGATCGACACATGTTGTAAGTTGGGTGGAACTCCCATGGGATCGGCTCATATTATTGGGGGATCCACATGGTGACTGTCCATCACAACTTAATATTGATGGGTCATCTTGACATGTCACAATAAACGACGTCATATTATTGGGCCCTTATTGGACATGAGGTAAAAACGTGGAGGTTGCTTTGGAAGCAATTGGGCTCTACCTTTTGAAAATTATGGTTGGCTGATATTATTCGGGACCATAGTTTGTCAATTGGACTCCATGTTCTCACTAAGGAAAATAGTTTCCCGTTTTAACTAGAGGGTAGTGAAATCGTTAAAATAGTGGGAGTGAGATTTATAAAATAAATTTCGCCTATTTTATGTCTTAGTAAATTACTTAAACAATCACTGATATTTGTCTGTTTCTTTTCAGTATTTCATAAAGATGAATTCGCGTAATCCACTTTTCTCGATCCTCGAACAAAATAAATTGACTGGCGCAAACTATACGGAATGGTTCCGTAAGTTGAAGATTGTCTTGACTTCGGAGAAGATGCTCTACGTGCTAGAAAAATCTCCTCCGAAGGAAGCACCATCTGACATAAGTCCGGAAGAGTTAGCCAAACTTGATACATGGTGGGACCATGATATCAAGGCCAAATGCTATATGCAAGCCTCGATGTCTGATGAACTCCAGAGGCGATTTGAGGACACCGTGAATGCTGCTGACATTCACGTACAACTCAAGGAACTTTTTGGGGCTCAATCGAGGGCTGAAAGGTTCGCTACTGTAAAGGAGCTAATGACGTGTCGCATGCGTGAAGGGACTTCGGTCCGTGATCATGGGGTACGAGTGATTTGGCTCATACAGAAGTTGGTAACCCTTGATTTGGTGTTGGAGCATGAACTCAACGTGGACTTACTACTTCTATCTCTTCCTTCTTCGTTTGACGGATTCGTGGTGTAGTGACCCTTACCCGGATCACCTACTAAACAGAACTTAGGCATGCAATTAACTTAATAAAACAGATATCAGAATAAAACTGCGGAAACCAATAACATTATACAATCCCAAGTAAAGGAATCTGTAATTATCCAATAATATACAACCAAATCGAATAGCTGTATAAACCCAAACAACAGTAATAAAACCTAGACGAAGCTCCAGCTGGCCAACCACTGACTAGCCCCTCCTGGATCCACCCTCCTCGTCCAATCGCAAACCTGCCCCATGGAATAGGGTGTCCAGAAAATACAGAGTACGAGACGTGAGCATAAAACGCTCAGTGCGAGAGTATGAGTATACATGCATGCAAAGTGAACTCCCTATAAACTCGAGGTCAAGGATCAGATAACAGAGACAGACCGGGCCCTGGTATGTAGCACTCTGTGCCGTCGCTTCAGGAGGTGGCTCCCATACCGAGATAACCGTGGATACGCCGGACCCAAATCGATGGAAGTCCATCCACTAACAGGATAGGGTACAACCCTACTAACAGACATCTCGAAAGAGATACAGCAAGATGCAAATGAATGCAGCATAATATCATGGCATATAAATCATGCAGTCACATAATACATGCATACTCAGTCAGGATATCTCGAACAGTACTTCCGTACTTCAATACAGTGCAAGCTCTACCAACTCTAGGTCCACGCCTATAGTCTGCTCTACACTGCCAAATGATACTACTATCATTAAAGTGCTCTAAAAGCCTTAACTAAGCTATTGCATACTCCTAAATATATATAGGAAGCAAAAGCTATACCTTCGTCCGTCGTTAGCCCTTTGATGTCGATGCCTCCAGAACTTGGGCACAACTCCGCTACGACTATCGAACGTCTAGACGACTCCCGGTTCAAGCCTAGGAAGGCTAGAACAACTCGAATATGACTAAAAATAGAGAGGAAATCCGGAATTGGCAAGGAGAAATGAAGCCCCGGCCTTCTATTTATAGACAACGATCGGAGCCTCCGATCCTCGATCGGAACGTCCGAACTTCGATCGGAACGTCCGATCCTGCCATCGGAGCTTCCGAAGATCCTTATCTGCCACGTGTCAAAATATCACTTGTTGACTCCGGATAGGGGTGATCGGAGCTTCCGGTCCTGATCGGAGCTTCCTATCCAACCACACGTCATGCCTGACGTAATATCGATCGGTGCCTCCGATCGCTCATCGGAGCTTCCGATCCTGTTCGGAGCTTCCGATCGTGCCTTCGGAGCTTCCGATCCGTCCGATACCTAATTCAATTAATTAGCATTAATCCTTTAATTACTCAATTAGGGCATGGGCTACTACATTCTCCCCCACTTAAGATATTTCGTCCTCGAAATCAGATCTTAAGTACCGAATGCAAATACAGAAATCAGAAACATTCTTCATTCAAATCAAACGTTTACAGAGTTTGCAACTGAATACAACATAAAGAATGAAATCAAAACAACTCAGGATGGTCTTTACGCATCCTGTCCTCAAGCTCCCAAGTAGCTTCCTCAGTGCCTCGGCGCTGCCACTGAACTAGAACCAAAGGAATGACTTTGTTTCGCATAACCTTATCCTTATAATCCAGGATACGAATAGGTTTCTCAACATAAGTCAAATCCTTGTCTACCTGAACCTCAGACTGCTGCAGAATGTGGGACTCATCCGCCACATACCATCGCAACAAGGATACGTGAAACACGTCGTGAATGCTGGATAGATGCGGTGGCAAAGCTAGTCGATAAGCCAAATCGCCAATGCTCTCCAAGACCTCAAACGGACCGATAAATCTGGGAGACAACTTGCCCTTAAGGCCAAATCTGAGAATCTTGCGGAAAGGTGACACTCTCAGAAACACTTTCTCCCCGACCTCGAACTGCAAAGGCCTACGCTTAATATTAGCATAGCTGGCCTGACGATCCTGTGCAGTCTTAATCCGTTTCTTGATCTAATCAACAATGTCTATCGCCTGCTGGATAAACTCCGGTCCTTCAGCCTGTCTCTCCCCCACTTCTTCCCAGAAGAGTGGAGTACGACAACGTCGCCCATACAACGCCTCAAAAGGTGCCATCCCAATACTAGTATGATAGCTGTTGTTGTAAGCGAACTCGATCAACGGCAAATGATCCTGCCAGGCTGAACCAAAATCCAAGACGCACGCTCTAAGAATATCCTCTAAAGTACGGATAGTGCGCTCTGACTGACCATCAGTCTCCGGATGATAGGTTGTACTCAAACTGAGAGTAGTACCCATCGCACGCTGAACACTCCCCCAGAATCTAGAAGTAAACCTGGGGTCCCGATCGCTGACAATGCTCACAGGCACTCCATGAAGTCGGACGATCTCCTGAATGTACATCCGTGCCATGCGATCCACAGTGTACTCTCGGCTATAGGCAATGAAATGCGCTGACTTGGTGAGTCGGTCCACCAAAACCCAGATAGCATCACAGTTCCTTGGGGATACCGACAAATGGGTCACAAAGTCCATAGTGATAAACTCCCATTTCCATTCAGGAATAGGCAGACTGTGAAGCAATCCTCCAGGTCGTCGGTGCTCTGCCTTGACCTGTTGACACACCAAACATCTCGAAACAAACTGATAAACACTGCGTTTCATTCCCTTCCACCAGAAATGAGTACGTAGATCCTTGTATATCTTGTTGCTCCCAGGATGAATACTCAACTTAGTGCGATGTGCCTGAGATAAAATCTCCTCTCGCAACTCTTCATCATGTGGAATCACAAGCCTATCAGACAAACACAGAAAGCCATCTGACTGATAATGAAATCCAGACGAGCTACCCTCGTTAGCTAGACGAGCTAAACGCTGGGTCTTTGAATCAGACATCTGAGCATCTCGGATCCGCGAGTACAAGGCTGGCTCAGATAATATCGCAAACATCTGGATACTCTGCATACCTTTCTTATGCTTGAAGGTAAAACCTGAAGTACAACAGTCACTGATCGCACTAGACATCGAACAAGTCTGAAGTGCGGATAGTCGCACCTTGCGACTCAAAGCATCAGCGGTGAGATTAGCAGCTCCCGGATGGTACTTAATCTCGCAATCATAGTCCTTAAGCAAGTCCATCCAATGTCTCTGTCTCATGTTCAATTCTGCCTGAGTGAACAAATACTTGAGACTCTTATGGTCGGTGAAGATCTCAAATTTCTCGCCATAAAGATAATGACGCCAGATCTTCAAAGCGAACACAATGGCTGCCAATTCTAAATCATGGACTGGGTAGTTGTCCTCGTGAAGCTTCAGCTGTCTAGAAGCGTATGCGATCACATGCCCATTCTGAGTCAGGACACAACCTAACCCCTGAAGAGAAGCATCCGTGTAAACTACATACCCTCCAGATCCTGACGGTAATGCTAACACCGGCGCAGAAGTCAACCGCCGTCGAAGCTCACGGAAATTCTCCTCACACTCGGAGGACCACTCAAAATACACACCCTTGCGGGTAAGATGCGTCAACGGTCGAGCTAACTGAGAGAAGTTCAGAATGAAGCGACGATAATACCCTGCTAGACCCAGAAAACTACGGATCTCAGCAACTGTCGTCGGACGCGACCAATTAAGTACCGCTTCAATCTTGCTTGGATCAACAGAAATCCCCTCCCTGGATATGATATGGCCAAGAAAAACCACTCTATCCATCCAGAACTCACACTTGCTCAGCTTGGCGTACAATTGCTCATCTCGAAGAGTCTGCAGTACCAACCGCAAGTGAGAAACATGCTCTTCCGTATTACGCGAATAAACCAGGATGTCGTCAATAAAAACCACGACAAACTTGTCCAAATACTCCCTGAAGACACGGTTCATCAGATCCATGAATATAGCCGGCGCATTGGTCAAACCAAATGGCATCACTAGGAACTCGTAATGCCCATAGCGAGTACGGAATGCAGTCTTGGCTACGTCCTGATCACGGACTCTCAACTGATGATACCCAGATCTCAAGTCAATCTTGGAGTAAATTGATGTGCCCTGCAGCTGGTCAAACAAGTCATCAACACGAGGCAACGGATACTTGTTCTTCACAGTGACTCGATTCAGCTGCCGATAGTCAATGCACAGCCGCATCGACCCATCCTTCTTCTTCACGAAGAGAACAGGAGCTCCCCAAGGAGATGCACTAGGACGAATGTACCCCTTGTCCAAAAGATCCTGTAGCTGATTCTTCAACTCACGCGTCTCTGACGGTGCCAGACGATACGGTGCTCTAGAAATAGGCGAAGTACCCGGCATCAACTCTATGCCAAACTCGACTTCCCTAGCAGGAGGAAAACCCGGAATCTCATCAGGAAACAAATCTGGAAATTCATCCACAACAGGAATGCTCTCTATCCCAATACTCTCAGCGGACAAATCAACTGCATAGATAAGGTAGCCTTCCCCGCCAGACTCTAGAGCTCGACAGGCTCTCAAAGCTGATACCAAAGGCATCGGGGGTCGCGCTCCCTCACCATAGAAAAACCAACTCTCACTCCCTTCCGGATGAAAGCGTACTAATCTCTGATAGCAGTCCACTGAAGCTCGATAGGTAGTCAACACATCTATTCCCAGAATGCAATCAAAGTCGTCCATCGCCAGGACCATGAGATTCGCCAACAGAACGTTCCCTTCGAACTCTAAAGGGCAACCCATCACTAGACGCTTAGCCAAAGCAAATTGGCCCGTCGGAGTAGAAACAGACATCACTATGTCAAGTGCAATGCATGGTAACTTATGCCTCTTAACAAAACGTGTAGAAATGAAGGAATGAGATGCACCAGTGTCAATAAGTACAAGAGCAGGTATACCATAAAGCATAAATGTACCTGCGATGACTTTCTCATTCTCCTCCACAGCCATGTCTCAGGGCAAACACCTGGCCAGAAGCTCGTGGCCTCAAATGAGAACTCCCAGCAGACTGTCCCTGCGACCTCTGCTGAACGGTGGCCTGAGAACCCGATCCTGAACCAGATCCAGAACCGCCTCCCCCAGACTGCGGACAATCCCTCCGGATATGACCAGTCTCTCCACAACGGAAACAAGCTCCAGAAGCTCTGCGGCACTTGTCGGATGGATGGTTCTTCCCATAGTGATCACACTTGTCCTTCTTACCATAACGGACAATACCTCCAGAACCAGAGGAAGAAAAAGATCCAGACTTCTTGAAAGTTTGGGCACGGGGACCCAAAGAACTAGTAGGTCTCGACTGAGAGAAAGACCTGTTCCGCCGAATGCTGTCCTCTGCCTGATGACAACGGCTCACCAAACCCTCGTAGGACATGTCGTCGCCAACCGCCACACGGTCATGGATCTCAGGGTTAAGGCCCTGAAGGAACAGATTATACTTCATCTCTGAGCTATCAGCAATCTCGGGGCAATAGGATAGCAGATCAAAGAACCTCTGCTGATACTCATCGATAGACATGGTTCCCTGTCGCAGACTCAGTAGCTCGCCTGCCTTTGACTGACGGAGTGCAGGAGGAAAATACCGCTTTTGGAAAGCTGTGCGGAACTCGACCCAGGTGGCCACTCCTCTCGCCGTAACAAAAGGTGCAGAAGTAAACCTCCACCACCTACGCGCACGCCCATTCAGAAGATAGCCAAGGGTCTCCACCTTCTGCTCATCGGTGCATTGGAAAGTCTGAAAAGTCGTCTCCATGCGGTCTAACCAGTTCTCCGCATCCTCCGGAGACTCTCCTCCAACTAAGGGCTTGGGACCCATTGCTAAGAATCGACGCACAGTGAAACGCTCGTCGTCATGGTGACAATGACGCCGTTCTCGACGAGGCTCCCGGTCGGCATCACCCCAACGCCCACCAACACTGCCATGAGAACTCTAGTCGTCACGATTTGACATCTACAAAAATACCTCAAGATGAGACTAAATCCCAAGAAATCTTTTGCATGCTCTGATACCATAAATGTAGTGACCCTTACCCGGATCACCTACTAAACAGAACTTAGGCATGCAATTAACTTAATAAAATAGATATCAGAATAAAACTGCGGAAACCAATAACATTATACAATCCCAAGTAAAGGAATCTGTAATTATCCAATAATATACAACCAAATCGAATAGCTGTATAAACCCAAACAACAATAATAAAACCTAGACGAAGCTCCAGCTGGCCAACCACTGACTAGCCCCTCCTGGATCCACCCTCCTCGTCCAATCGCAAACCTGCCCCATGGAATAGGGTGTCCAGAAAATACAGAGTACGAGACGTGAGCATAAAACGCTCAGTGCGAGAGTATGAGTATACATGCATGCAAAGTGAACTCCCTATAGACTCGAGGTCAAGGATCAGATAACAGAGACAGACCGGGCCCTGGTATGTAGCACGCTGTGCCGTCGCTTTAGGAGGTGGCTCCCATACCGAGATAACCGTGGATACGCCGGACCCAAATCGATGGAAGTCCATCCACTAACAGGATAGGGTACAACCCTACTAACAGACATCTCGAAAGAGATACAGCAAGATGCAAATGAATGCAGCATAATATCATGGCATATAAATCATGCAGTCACATAATACATGCATACTCAGTCAGGATATCTCGAACAGTACTTCCGTACCTCAATACAGTGCAAGCTCTACCAACTCTAGGTCCACGCCTATAGTCTGCTCTACACTGCCAAATGATACTACTATCATTAAAGTGCTCTAAAAGCCTTAACTAAGCTATTGCATACTCCTAAATATTTATAGGAAGCAAAAGCTATACCTTCGTCCGTCGTTAGCCCTTTGATGTCGATGCCTCCAGAACTTGGGCACAACTCCGCTACGACTATCGAACGTCTAGACGACTCCCGGTTCAAGCCTAGGAAGGCTAGAACAACTCGAATATGACTAGAAATAGAGAGGAAATCCGGAATTGGCAAGGAGAAATGAAGCCCCGGCCTTCTATTTATAGACAACGATCGGAGCCTCCGATCCTCGATCGGAACGTCCGATCCTGCCATCGGAGCTTCCGAAGATCCTTATCTGCCACGTGTCAAAATATCACTTGTTGACTCCGGATAAGGGTGATCGGAGCTTCCGGTCCTGATCGGAGCTTCCGATCCAACCACACGTCATGCCTGACGTAATATCGATCGGTGCCTCCGATCGCTCATCGGAGCTTCCGATCCTGTTCGGAGCTTCCGATCGTGCCTTCGGAGCTTCCGATCCGTCCGATACCTAATTCAATTAATTAGCATTAATCCTTTAATTACTCAATTAGGGCACGGGCTACTACACGTGGTGAATTTCAATATGAACAAGATAGAGGCCTCCCTTGAAGAGATGGTCAATATGCTTGTGACATATGAATCCACATTAAAGAAGGATAAACCGGCTTTCTTGGTGGGCTCCTCTTCTTCTGCTAAGAAGGGGCCAAGTACAAAGGGCAAGAAACGTTCTGCCCCACCCAAGAAAATCGAACCCGAGAAGAAGTACAAGACAAAGGCTTCAAACATGGAAAAATCCAAGGATGTTTGCCATTACTGCAAGAAGCCCGGTCATTGGAAGCGTAACTGCAAGGAATATCTAGAGCAGTTGCGAACTGCAAAGGGAATGTTCTATATTGAAATAAATGTTTCACTTAATACTACTTCTTGGGTATTGGATACCGGATGTGGATCTCACATTTGCAATGATTTGCAGGTGATGACAAGAAGTCGCAGGCTTAGGATGGGTGAGACCCAGCTGAGGCTCGAAAATGGTTCCAGAGTTGAAGCAAAAGCCATGGGAGATGTTTATTTAATTTTGCAGAACGGTTTTAAGTTACTTTTAAGAGATGTTTTATTTGTTCCGGATTTGATTAAAAACATTATTTTTGTTTCTATGCTTGATAGAGATGGTTATTCTTGCAATTTTGTGAATGAGATTTGCAATATTTACAAGAATGAATGTTTGATTGGAAATGGACAACTTGAAAACGATCTATACAACTTAAAACTAAAAGACGTTCCAATAAATTATGTTGATAAACCGGCAACAACAAACAAAAGGAAAATCGATAGCCAAAACCCGGCAAACCTTTGGCACGCTAGGCTAGGTCATATTTCCTCAAGGAGGATGAACAAGCTAGTGGGAGAGGGCATGTTTGATATGTCTGATATTAACTCTCTACCTACTTGTGAATCCTGCCTAAAAGGAAAAATGACTAAATCTCCTTTTAAGGGGAAACCTGAGCGTAGTCAAAATCTGTTGGATTTGATCCATACAGATGTTTGGGTCCATTTAGAGTTGGGACTCAATATGGACACACCTACTTCATTACCTTTACTGATGATTATTCAAGGTATGGGTATTTATATTTAATGAAATATAAGTCTGAAGCATTTGAAAAGTTCAAAGAATTCAAGGCTGAAGTAGAAAACAAGCTAGGTAAAAGTATTAAAGCAATTCGATCGGATCGAGGTGGAGAATACTTGAGTACCGAGTTTTTGGACTATCTAAAAGAGAATGAGATTCTCTCTCAGTGGACTCCTCCTATGACACCCCAACTTAATGGTGTATCGGAGCGTCGTAATCGAACTTTGTTGGACATGGTTCGGTCCATGATGAGCTTCACTGAGCTTCCACCTTCGTTTTGGGGCTATGCGCTTGAAACGGTGGTATTGTTGTTGAACAACGTCCACACTAAAGCAGTGGACAAAACACCATACGAGTTATGGAATGGCAAAGCTCCTAAGTATTCGTACTTGAGGATTTGGGGATGTCCTGCTTACGTGAAGCGGACAGTGGGAGATAAGTTGGATAGTCGATCCAGCTTATGTTATTTTGTAGGGTATCCGAAGAATTCAATCGGATATTATTTCTATTATCCTGCTGAAACAAAGGTGTTTGTTTCAAGGAATGCCACCTTCTTGGAGAAGGAGTTCTTATTGGATAAGAAAGGCAAGATTATGGAACTCGAAGAAATTCGAGAAGAACCCGAAATACAAAATAACGATCCTACACCTCAGGAACCATTGCTGGACACGCCTGTACCTAGAAGATCCGAGAGGACTTCTAGACCTCCTATTCGATATGGTCTTCTTCTTGAAGGGGATCAAGATGAACCCGATGTTGGATGTGATCCAAGAAACTTCAAGGAAGCAATTTCTGATGAGGATTCAAATTTATGGCTTGAAGCTATGCATTCGGAAATAGATTCGATGCATACAAACCAAGTTTGGTCTTTAGTAGATCCTCCCGATGGAATTGTTCCAATAGGGTGTAAATGGATCTACAAGAGAAAGCTTGGGCCTGATGGTAAGGTATTGACCTACAAGGCGCGATTGGTGGCAAAAGATTATACTCAAAGACAAGGAGTTGACTATGATGAAACCTTTTCACCAGTTGCAATGTTCAAGTCCATAAGAATCCTTATTGCCATAGCTGCATTGTATGACTATGAGATATGGCAAATGGATGTGAAGACTTCTTTTCTTAATGGAGACATTAAGGAAGAGATCTATATGAAGAAACCTGAGGGGTACACATCCATGGGAAGCGAGCATAAGGTATGCAAGCTTCAGAGATCAATTTATTGTCTAAAA
Organism: Henckelia pumila; assembly: GCF_033568475.1. Classification (NCBI taxonomy): domain Eukaryota; kingdom Viridiplantae; phylum Streptophyta; class Magnoliopsida; order Lamiales; family Gesneriaceae; genus Henckelia; species Henckelia pumila. The sequence continues at coordinate 1,367,703 of NC_133122.1, forward strand.
CAAGCATCAAGAAGTTGGAACCAGAAATTTGATGAAACAATAAAAGATTTTGGTTTCATCAAGAATCCGGAGGAACCATGCGTGTACAAGAAAGTAGTTAAGGATGCTGTGACATTCTTAGTACTTTATGTTGATGACATCTTACTCATTGGGAATGATGTAGGGATGTTGCAGTCAACAAAGATATGGTTATCAGGTAGATTCTCGATGAAGGATTTGGGTGAGGCATCCTATATTCTAGGGATACAGATCTATAGAGATAGATCTAAGAGAATGATAGGACTCACTCAATCAACCTACATCGACACCATATTGAAACGGTTTTCAATGGATGGGTCCAAGAGAGGACATCTACCCATGTGTCATGGAGTTTCTCTATCCAAGTCAATGTGTCCCAAGACTGATGAAGAGATAGAGAAAATGACACATGTACCATATGCGTCAGCCATAGGTAGTATCATGTATGGGATGATATCTACCAGACCAGATGTAGCATTTGCTCTGAGTGTCACGAGCAGATATCAAGCTAATCCCGGTCAAATGCATTGGAAAGCCGTGAAGGACATTCTTAAGTACTTACGAAGGACTAAGAATATGTTCATGGTATATGGAGGAAGAGAACTAAAATTGGAAGGCTATACCGACTCTAGCTTCCAAAGTGACGTGGATGACTCAAAGTCAACCTCTGGATTTGTGTTCATGCTCAATGGCGGTGCTGTCTCTTGGAAGAGTTTCAAGCAGGACACCACAGCGGATTCCACCACTGAAGCAGAATACATTGCAGCAACAGCTGCTGCTAAAGAGGCCGTTTGGATGAGGAATTTCGTCCAAGAGTTGGGTGTCATTCCTGAAGTTTTTGGTCCAGTCCCGGTGTACTGTGACAACACAGGTGCCATTGCTCAGGCAAAGGAACCAAGGTCTCATCAAAGATCCAAACACGTACTGAGGAAATACCACATCATCCGGGAGATTGTGGAAAGAGGAGACATCACTGTCGAAGGAGTGGCCTCTGCAGACAATATCGCTGATCCACTTACTAAGCCCTTGCCAGGACCATTATTTGACAAACATTGCGAAACAATGGGTCTACATAGTATGACTAGTTGGCTATAGGGCAAGTGGGAGATTGAAAGAGTGGGTGCCCGGTGAGCCAACTTGTGGCTAAGGGCTTTGATGACTCTTTGTATAAACAATCTTTTGTTTAATATTATTTACACTTTTATTAATGGCAATGACTTTATCTTTCTTCATATTGTTATATTGTGATATACTATTGTTGTTTTGATAAAGACCTTGAATATACTATAGTGTATGTAAGATGTGGTAGAACATGGGGATGTCTATCATGAAACACATCTTATAGTCACTGTATATTCTAAACTGTTCCTAGTCGATTGAGCCGTCCGATAATAAGGATAAGGATCGCTCGAGTTTGAGACTAGCATTTGCGATGCGGAGTACCACGTTTCATTGGTAAGGAACATAGAGATGTTCGAAGCATGCAAATGGATATTCATATGATGAATGATCGAACTACCCTATCCGGACTTTCCAAGTGGTTATCACTTATCGAGTGGATAAAGTCCGCGGTTTTGGTTGTACACCATTAGTCCTTACTACTTGAGACATCATTGAGACTCTATATGCTAGTACTGTGCTTTGACTCGTTTACCGACTCTATTGGGATCATCAGGTGTCAGGATTGGGTACAGTTACAACACATATAGGAGTCGATGCTTTGTTGTCAAGGATTCACCACATACTTGCGAGTGTGGATATCCTATGCGATCTGAGGAGATATTAGTGTGACGAATCTCTGGCCAGAGTACATGATGTGATTTAAGAAATGGTTTCTTAGTAGCACATTCGATGTCACTATTTGATCTTCAAGATGCATTGCATAGTTATCGAATCTCGAGCAACTCTCGATATACCAATGGTTGTTGATTCGATCGGGATATATGGATGAAGGGACCGTACTGGACGCTAACCAAAATCTATTGGTTCTTGCAGGCACTATCAGTGATACCTAGGGAATCATGGGGCGATGTTGCTAGGCGCTCTTACCATGATTCGATGGGCAAATCGGAAATTGTTGTTCCGAGTCACAAGGAGTTGTGAGCCCACGGCTAGCTGTATCCCTGAACCATTGAGGGTCACACAGAGTAATGGATTTTTAATCCCCGTTGAGATAGTTAAATTTAAAGAGTTAAATTTAATGAACGAAGAAGTTGGACTTCTTATTTAAGAGTAGTGGATTAAGATTTCCTAAAATGACATAGGGATGACCATTTTTGGAAATCACTGAATTCGGATTCAGAAAAATTTATCTTGACTTTAAAAGGTGCAGAAATGGTTTCTGTGCACATTGGTGAAATCGGTTTATCAATCGGAGTCACGATGAATTTTATATTAATTTCTGAACATGCGGGATTTGCTTGTCGGGCTTGAACTTATGACTAATGGGCCCTAAGCTGTTAGTGGCCTACATTATAAATAAGGTATCTGATCCTCTTTGAGCCCCCAACTTTCGTTCTTGATTAATGAAAACATCCTTGGCAAATGCTTTCGCAGTTGTTCGTCTTTCATAAATCCAAGAATTTCACCTCTGACTATGAAATACGAATGCCCCCGACTGTCCCTGTTAATCATTACTCCGATCCTGAAGGCCAACGTAATAGGACCGAAATCCTATAATGTTATCCCATGTTAATGTATTCAGAGCGTAGGCTTGCTTTGATCACTCTAATTTCTTCAAAGTAACACCACCGAAGGCACGACCCGGCCAGCTAAGGCCAGGAGCGCATCGCCGGCAGAAGGGATGAGTCGACCGGTGCACACCAAAGGCGGACCGGCCGGCCCAACCCAAAGTCCAACTACGAGCTTTTTAACTGCAACAACTTAAATATATGCTATTGGAGATGGAATTACCGCGGCTGCTGGCACAAGACTTGCCCTCCAATGGATCCTCGTAAGGGATTTAGATTGTACTCATTCCAATTACCAGACTCGTAGAGCCCGGTATTGTTATTTATTGTCACTACCTCCCCGTGTTAGGATTGGGTAATTTGCGCGCCTACTTCCTTCCTTGGATGTGGTTGCCGTTTCTCAGGCTCCCTCTCCGGAATCGAACCCTAATTCTCCGTCACCCATCACCACCATAGTAGGCCACTATCCTACCATCGATAGTTGATAGGGCAGAAATTTGAATGATGCGTCGCGGGCACAAGGGCTGTGCGATCCGTTAGTTATCATGAATCATCGCAGCAACGGGCAGAGCCTGTGTCGACCTTTTATCTAATAAATGCATCCCTTCTAGAAGTCGGGGTTTGTTGCACGTATTAGCTCTAGAATTACTACGATTATCCGAGTAGCAGGCACCATCAAACAAACTATAACTGATTTAATGAGCCATTCGCAGTTTCACAGTCTGAATTAGTTCATACTTACACATGCATGGCTTAATCTTTGAGACAAGCATATGACTACTGGCAGGATCAACCAGGTAGCATTCCATGTCGACTCTTGGCACCGCATGGAAAAATCCAAAACAACACCAATTGTCGTTCGCAAGTAGCGCCGGATGCTTTTTATTGGGGCAAATAGAGACCGATGATGCCTCATACCCACGAGGTACTCCGTGACCGAGAGACCAAGCGAGGTGCCATTGATCCAAAAACTCAAGACCATTAAAAAAGTCGTGAGAGTTGGATAACAACATCTGTTGCAAATATCATCCCGTACCACGAACCCGAGGGCTCGCAGCAAAAGAAGAAAGGGTCATTAATCCGACGAATTCCCACGCTTTGGGTATAGAACACAGAAAACCGAGCTGGCCAAGATGTTCCCGATACTTGAACCATTCAGTGAAGAGGCATTCCGGATACGTTTTCGCTGCGCAAGCAGGAACTCAACTTTACCCGGACACACCGACCACCACTCACGTGTTGTTACGTACGCTAAGTTCAAACACCTAGGCTAAGTCATCCACCGCTCCAATACAATGGAAAGAGGTGGAAAACAGCCAAAGAGCTCAAGCAAATGCCCTGACTAACACGGATACACATCCCTGGCAATAAAATCAAAGCTACGAGAGAAACAAAATGTCGGACGAAGATTGGAACACACGCGATTTCTCGCCGCTCGCCGATCCACAATAGCAATGACCATAATGTGATCTCCGGCCCCAATGCGTCCTGAAACAAGGGACTTTGATGGTTGCAGGGGGGGTTAAGAGCACCAATACTCAGGGCTATGGCGGATCAAACATGCAACGAAATTCCACATGGACGCATCCAAACAACTGCCACAAGCACGAGATATCATGATCGAACCCACTCGAAACGTCTTGCGCAAGAACTCGCAACCCCACCGATCTAACCCACCCCTAATTTTGGGGATGCAAACCTTATTGGAGTTTCAAGCTTATTCTCAACCTCATATGCAAGCACAGATATTCTGTAGTAGCCCGTAACCAAAATCAGTAATTAAGGAATTAATCATAATTACTTGGGTAGAGTTTGGAAGCTCCGAAGGTGAGTTTGAAAGCTATGATCAGGATCGGAAGCTCCGAACAGGATCGGAAGCTCCGATCGATATTACGTCAGGCATGACGTGTGGCAAGATCGGAAGCTCCGATCAGGACCGGAAGCTCCGATTACCCCTATCCGGAGTCAACAAGTGATATTTTGACACGTGGCAGATCAGGATCTTCGGAAGCTCCGATGGCAGGATCGGACGTTCCGATCGAGGTTCGGACGTTCCGATCAAGGATCGGAAGTTCCGATCGTTGTCTATAAATAGAAGGCCGAGGCTTCACTTTCATTTGCCAATTCCGAGTTCTCCTTTCCTTTCTAGTCCTTTTGGAGCTGTTTTAGTCTTCTTAGGCTTGGTTCGGAGGTCGGCGAGGCGTTCGGTAGTCGTAGTGGAGTTGTGCCCAAGTTCTGGAGGCATCGACATCAAAGGGCTAACGATGGACGAAGGTATAGCTTTTGCTTCCTATAAATATTTAGGAGTACGCAATAGCTTAGTTAAGGCTTTTAGAGCACTTTATTGGTAGTAGTATCATTTGGCAGTGTAGAGCAGACTATAGGCATGGACCTAGAGTTGGTAGAGCTTGCACTGTTTTGAGGTACGAAAGTACTGTTCGAGATATCCTGACTGAGTATGCATGTATTATGTGACTGCATGATTTATATGCCATGATATTATGCTGCATTTATTTGCATCTTGCTGTATCTCTTTCGAGATGTCTGTTAGTAGGGTTGTACCCTATCCTGTTAGTGGATGGACTTCCATCGATTTGGTTCCGGCGTATCCATGGTTATCTCGGTATGGGAGCCACCTCCTGAAGCGACGGCATAGCGTGCTACATACAGGGCCCGGTCTGTCTCTGTTATCTGATCCTTGACCTCGAGTCTTTAGGGAGTTCACTTTGCATGCATGTATACTCATACTCTCGCACTGAGCGTTTTATGCTCACGTCTCGTACTCTGTATTTTCTGGACACCCTATTCCATGGGGCAGGTTTGCGATTGGACGAGGAGGGTGGATCCAGGAGGGGCTAGTCAGTGGTTGGCCAGCTGGAGCTTCGCTTAGGTTTTATTACTGTTGTTTGGGTTTATAAAGCTATTCGATTTGGTTGTATATTATTGGATAAATTACAGATTCCTTTTTGTGGGATTGTATATTTTGTTTATGGATTCCGCAGTTTTTTTCTGATATCTGTTTAATTAAGTAAATTGCATGCATAAGTGTCTGTTTAGTAGGTGATCCGGGTAAGGGTCACTACATTTATGGTATCAGAGCATGCAAAAGAATTCTTGGGATTTAGTCTCATCTTGAGGTATTTTTGTAGATGGCAAATCGTGACGACCAAAGTTCTCATGGCAGTGTTGGTGGGCGTTGGGGTGATGCCGACCGGGAGCCTCGTCGAGAACGACGTCATCGTCTCCATGACGACGAGCGTTTCACTGTACGTCGATTCTTAGCTATGGGTCCTAAGCCCTTAGTTGGAGGTGAGTCTCCGGAGGATGCGGAGAACTGGTTAGACCGCATGGAGACGAATTTTCAGACTTTCCAATGCACCGAGGAGCAGAAGGTGGAGACCCTTGGCTATCTTCTAGATGGGCGTGCGCGCAGGTGGTGGAGGTTTACTTCTACACCTTTTGTTGCGGCGAGAGGAGTTGCCACCTGGGCCGAGTTCCGCACAGCTTTCCAAAAGCGGTATTTTCCTCCTACACTCCGTCAGTCGAAGGCAGGCGAGCTACTGAGTCTGCGACAGGGAGCCACTTCTATCGATGAGTATCAGCAGAGGTTCTTTGATCAGCTATCCTATTGTTCTTTCCCTCAGTCGAGGCCTGCTAGTTCTTTGGGTCCCCGTGCCCAAACTTTCAAGAAGTCTGGATCTTCTTCTTCCTCTAGTTCTGGAGGTGTTGTCCGTTACGGTAAGAAGGACAAGTGTGATCACTGTGGGAAGAACCATCCATCCGACAAGTGCCGTAGAGTTTCTGGAGCTTGTTTCCGTTGTGGAGAGACTGGTCATATCCGGAGGGATTGTCCACTGTCTGGGGGAGGCGGTTCTGGTTCTGGTTCAGGATCGGGTTCTCAGGCCACTGTACAGCAGAGGTCGCAGGGACAGTCTGCTGGGAGTTCTCATTTGAGGCCACGAGCTTCTGGCCAGGTGTTTGCCCTGAGACATGATCAGGCTGTGGAGGAGAATGAGAAAGTCATCGCAGGTACTTTTTTGCTTTATGGTATACCTGCTCTTGTACTTATTGACACTGGTGCATCTCATTCCTTCATTTCTGCACGTTTTGTTAAGAGGCATAAGTTACCATGCATTGCACTAGACGTAGTGATGTCTGTTTCTACCCCGACGGGCCAATCTTCTTTGGCTAAGCGTCTAGTGATGGGTTGCCCTTTAGAGTTCGAAGGGAACATTCTGTTAGTAAATCTCATGGTCCTGGCGATGGACGACTTTGATTGCATTCTGGGAATAGATATGTTGACTACCTATCGAGCTTCAGTGGACTGCTATCAGAGATTAGTATGCTTTCATCCGGAGGGGAGCGAGAGCTGGTTTTTCTATGGTGAGGGAGCGCGACCCCCGATGCCTTTGGTATCAGCTTTGAGAGCCTGTCGAGCTCTAGAGTCTGGCGGGGAAGGCTACCTTATCTATGCAGTTGATTTGTCCGCTGAGAGTATTGGGATAGAGAGCATTCCTGCTGTGGATGAATTTGCAGATGTATTTCCTGATGAGATTCCGGGTTTTCCTCTCGCTAGGGAAGTCGAGTTTGGCATAGAGTTGATGTCGGGTACTTCGCCTATTTCTAGAACACCGTATCGTCTGGCTCCGTCAGAGATGCGTGAGTTGAAGAATTAGCTATAGGATCTTTTGGACAAGGGGTACATTCGTCCTAGTGTATCTCCTTGGGGAGCTCCTGTTCTCTTCGTGAAGAAGAAGGATGGGTCGATGCGGCTGTGCATTGACTATCGGCAGCTGAATCGAGTCACTGTGAAGAACAAGTATCCGTTGCCTCGTATTGATGACTTGTTTGACCAGCTGCAGGGCACGTCAGTTTACTCCAAGATTGACTTGAGATCTTGGTATCATCAGTTGAGAGTCCGTGATCAGGACGTAGCCAAGACTGCATTCCGTACTCGCTATGGGCATTACGAGTTCCTAGTGATGTCATTTGGTTTGACTAATGCGCCGGCTATATTCATGGATTTGATGAACCGTGTCTTCAGGGAGTACTTGGACAAGTTTGTCGTGGTCTTCATTGACGACATCTTGGTGTATTCACGTAATACGGAAGAGCATGTTTCTCACTTGCAGTTGGTACTACAGACTCTTCGAGATGAGCAGTTGTACGCCAAGCTGAGCAAGTGTGAGTTCTAGATGGATAGAGTGGTCTTTCTTGGCCATATCATATCCAGGGAGGGGATTTCTGTTGATCCAAGCAAGATTGAAGCGGTACTTAATTGGTCGCGTCCGATGACAGTTGCTGAGATCCGTAGTTTTCTGGGTCTAGCAGGGTATTATCGTCGCTTCATTCTGAACTTCTCTCAGTTAGCTCGACCGTTGACGCAGCTTACCCGCAAGGGTGTGGATTTTGAGTGGTCCTCCGAGTGTGAGGAGAATTTCCGTGAGCTTCGATGGCGGTTGACTTCTGCGCCGGTGTTCGCATTACCGTCAGGATCTGGAGGGTATGTAGTTTAGACGGATGCTTCTCTTCAGGGGTTGGGTTGTGTACTGACTCAGAATGGGCATGTGATCACATACGCTTCTAGACAGCTGAAGCTTCACGAGGACAACTACCCAGTCCATGATTTGGAATTGGCAGCCATTGTGTTCGCTTTGAAGATCTGGCGTCATTATCTGTATGGCGAGAAATTTGAGATCTTCACCGACCATAAGTGTCTGAAGTATTTGTTCACTCAGGCAGAGTTTAACATGAGGCAGAGACGTTGGATGGATTTGCTTAAGGACTATGATTGTGAGATTAAGTACCATCCGGGAGCTGCTAATCTTACCGCTGATGCTTTGAGTCGCAAGGTGCGACTATCCGCACTTCAGATTTGTTCGATATCTAGTGCGATCAGTGACTGTTGTACTTCAGGTTATACCTTCAAGCATAAGAAAGGTATGCAGAGTATCCAGATGTTTGCGATATTATCTGAGCCAGCCTTGTATTCCCGGATCCGAGATGCTCAGATGTCTGATTCGAAGACTCAGCGTTTAGCTCGTCTAGCTAACGAGGGTACTCGTCTGGATTTCATTATCAGTCAGATGGCTTTCTGTGTTTGTCTGGTAGGCTTGTGATTCCTCAGGATGAAGATTTGCGAGAGGAGATTTTGTCTCAGGAGCATCGCACTAAGTTGAGTATTCACCCTGGGAGCAACAAGATGTACAAGGATCTATGTACTCATTTCTGGTGGAAGGGAATGAAACGCAGTGTTTATCAGTTTGTTTCAAGATGTTTGGTGTGTCAACAGGTCAAGGCAGAGCACCGACGACCTGGAGGATTGCTTCACAGTCTACCTATTCCTGAATGGAAATGGGAGTTTATCACAATGGACTTTGTGACCCATTTGCCGGTATCCTCGAGGAACTGTGATGCTATCTGGGTTGTGGTGGACCGACTCACCAAGTCAGAGCATTTCATTGCCTATAGCCGAGAGTACTCTGTGGATCGCATGGCACGGATGTACATTCAGAAGATCGTCCAACTTCATGGAGTTCCTGTGAGCATTGTCAGCGATCGGGACCCCAGGTTTACTTCTAGATTCTGGGGGAGTGTTCAGCGTGCGATGGGTACTACTCTCAGTTTGAGTACAGCCTATCATCCGGAGACTGATGGTCAGTCAGAGCGCACTATCCGTATGTTAGAGGATATGCTTAGAGCGTGCATCATGGATTTTGGTTCAGCCTGGCAGGATCATTTGCCGTTGATCGAGTTCGCTTACAACAACAGCTATCACACTAGTATTGGGATGGCACCTTTTGAGGCGTTGTATGGGCGACGTTGTCGTACTCCACTCTTCTGGGAAGAAGTGGGGGAGAGACAGGCTGAGGGACCGGATTTTATCCAGTAGGCGATAGATATTGCTGATCAAATCAAGAAATGGATTAAGACTGCATAGGATCGTCAGGCCAGCTATGCTAATATAAAGCGTAGGCCTTTGCAGTTCAAGGTCGGGGAGAAAGTGTTTCTGAGAGTGTCACCTTTCCGCAAGATTCTCAGATTTGGCCTTAAGGGCAAGTTGTCTCCCAGATTTATCGGTCCGTTTAAGATCTTGGAGAGCATTGGCGATTTGGCTTATCGACTAGCTTTGCCACCGCATCTATCCAGTATTCACGACGTGTTCCACGTATCTCTGTTGCGACGGTATGTGGCGGATGAATCTCATATTCTGCAGCGGTCTGAGGTTCAGGTAGACAAGGATTTGACTTATGTTGAGAAACCTCTTCGTATCCTGGATTATAAGGATAAGGTTTTACGGAACAAAGTAATTCCTTTGGTTTTAGTTCAGTGGCAGCGCCGAGGCACTGAGGAAGCTACTTGGGAGCTTGAGGACAGGATGCGTAAAGACCATCCTGAGTTGTTTTGATTTCATTCTTTAAGTTGTATTCAGTTGCAAACCCTGTAAACGTTTGATTTGAATAAAGAATGTTTCTGATTTTTGTATTTTGCATTCGGTACTTAAGATCTGATTTTGAGGACGAAATATCTTAAGTGGGGGAGAATGTAGTAGCCCGTAACCAAAATCAGTAATTAAGGAATTAATCATAATTACTTGGGTAGAGTTCGGAAGCTCTGAAGGTGAGTTCGGAAGCTCCGATCAGGATCGGAAGCTCCGAACAGGATCGGAAGCTCCGATCGATATTACGTCAGGCATGACGTGTGGCAAGATCGGAAGCTCCGATCAGGACCGGAAGCTCCGATCAGGACCGGAAGCTCGGATTACCCCTATCCGGAGTCAACAAGTGATATTTTGACACGTGGCAGATCAGGATCTTCTGAAGCTCCGATGGCAGGATCGGACGTTCCGATCTAGGTTCGGACGTTCCGATCAAGGATCGGAAGTTCCGATCGTTGTCTATAAATAGAAGGCCGAGGCTTCACTTTCATTTGCCAATTCCGAGTTCACCTTTCCTTTCTAGTCCTTTTGGAGCTTTTTTAGTCTTCTTAGGCTTGGTCCGGAGGTCGGCGAGGCGTTCGGTAGTCGTAGCGGAGTTGTGCCCAAGTTCTGGAGGCATCAACATCAAAGGGCTAACGACGGACGAAGGTATAGCTTTTGCTTACTATAAATATTTAGGAGTATGCAATAGCTTAGTTAAGGCTTTTAGAGCACTTTAATGGTAGTAGTATCATTTGGCAGTGTAAAGCAGACTATAGGCGTGGACCTAGAGTTGGTAGAGCTTGCACTGTTTTGAGGTACGAAAGTACTGTTCGAGATATCCTGACTGAGTATGCATGTATTATGTGACTGCATGATTTATATGCCATGATATTATGGTGCATTCATTTGCATCTTGCTGTATCTCTTTCGAGATGTCTGTTAGTAGGGTTGTACCCTATCCTGTTAGTGGATGGACTTCCATCGATTTGGGTCCGGCGTATCCATGGTTATCTCGGTATGGGAGCCACCTCCTGTTATCTGATCCTTGACCTCGAGTCTTTAGGGAGTTCACTTTGCATGCATGTATACTCATACTCTCGCACTGAGCGTTTTATGCTCACGTCTCGTACTCTGTATTTTCTGGACACCCTATTCCATGGGGCAGGTTTGCGATTGGACGAGGAGGGTGGATCCAGGAGGGGCTAGTCAGTGGTTGGCCAGCTGGAGCTTCGCTTAGGTTTTATTACTGTTGTTTGGGTTTATACAGCTATTCGATTTGGTTGTATATTATTGGATAAATTACAGATTCCTTTTTGTGGGATTGTATATTTTGTTTATGGATTCCGCAGTTTTTTTCTGATATCTGTTTAATTAAGTAAATTTCATGCATAAGTGTCTGTTTAGTAGGTGATCCAGGTAAGGGTCACTACCATATTCGGACACGAAGATGTGGGAAATCAATCGCAAGCGCGACCCGTGCTCCAATAAAGATAACGGGACTCACACGACTTGCTCGCCGATCCACGATAGCAATGACCATAATGTGCCTTCCAGCACCACAAGCATCCTAAACCGAGGGACTTTGATGATCGCATAGGAGCTTAAGAACAACAATGACGAACACCTACGCATGCTTGATTCCCAAACACCGATATTCCTTCTTTCCGACCAACCGTAATAGAAAACAAGCCTACAAAGAGTTCGCGATCCTCATGTCTAAAAAGCTCATGCATGCAATATAGCAAGAAACGGGGTGCGAAATGACGTCGGGGTGAAAAAACGCCCCTGCCGGCCGCCGGCCGAAAAACCCGCCGGAGCGGCGGCCGGAAGGGGCGCCCATCGGGAAGGTTGTCGAGAGGTTGGACGAGCATGGGAGGCAATGGCAAGCATTGCCCCGACACCTCAACCAAGCCAATGGCCAAACACCCTCCTCCCCCTATAGTATACTTGGGAGAAAAAACCCAAGTTTCACGAAAAGTGGGTTTTTGGGCTGAGGAATCATAATAAATTTTTTCTTTTTTTAAACATTTTTTTTGGGCCAAATGCGAATCCGACCACAAACATGCCTTATTTATGCA
>NC_133122.1:1387408-1427408 GCF_033568475.1 Henckelia pumila
GATGTGGTAGAACATGGGGATGTCTATCATGAAATACATCTTATAGTCACTGTATATTCTAAACTGTTCCTAGTCGATTGAGCCGTCCGAGAATAAGGATAAGGATCGCTCGAGTTTGAGACTAGCATTTGCGATGCGGAGTACCACGTTTCATTGGTAAGGAACATGGAGATGTTCGAAGCATGCAAATGGATATTCATAGGATGAATAATCGAACTACCCTATCCGGACTTTCCAAGTGGTTATCACTTATCGAGTGGATAAAGTCCGCGGTTTTGGTTGTACACCATTAGTCCTTACTACTTGAAACATCATGGAGACTCTATATGCTAGTACTGTGCTTTGACTCGTTTACCGACTCTATGGGGGTCATCAGGTGTCGGGATTGGGTACAGTTACAACACATATAGGAGTCGATGCATTGTTGTCAAGGATTCACCACATACTTGCGAGTGTGGATATCCTATTCGATCTGAGGAGATATTAGTGTGACGAATCTCTGGCCAGAGTACTTGATGTGATTTAAGAAATGGTTTCTTAGTAGCACATGCGATGTCACTAATTTGATCTTCAAGATGTATTGTATAGTTATCGAATCTTGAGCGACTCTCGATATACCAATGGTTGTTGATTCGATCGGGATATATGGATGAAGGGACCGTACTGTACGCTAACCAAAATCTACTGGTTCTTGTAGGCACTATCAGTGATACCTAGGGAATCATGGGGCGATGTTGCTAGGCGCTTTACCATGATTCGTTGGGCAAGTCGGAAATCGTTGTTCCGAGTCACAAGGAGTTGTGAGCCCACGGCTAGCTGTATCCCTGAACCATTGAGGGTCACACAGTGTAATGGAGTTTTAATCCCCGTTGAGATAGTTAAATTTAAAGAGTTAAATTTAATGAATAAAGAAGTTGGACTTCTTAAATAAGAGTAAGGGAGTAGGATTTCCTAAAATGACATAGGGATGTACATTTTTGGAAACCACTGAATTCGGATTCAGGAAAATTTATCTTGACTTTAAAATGTGCAGAAATGGTTTCTGTGCACATTGGTAAAATCGGTTTATCAATCGGAGTCACGATGAATTTTATATTAATTTCTGAACATGCGGGCTTTGCTTGTCGGGCCTCAACTTATGACTAATAGGCCCTAAGGTGTTAGTGGCCTGCATTATAAATAAGTTATTACAGTACAGAAATTATACACAACAGCTCATTATTCTGAGAGGAAAAAAAATCGAACCCTAGCTCTCTCAAAGAATTTTCGGCCGTCCCCCTCCTGCTCTGCCCGAGAAAATTTCGGTCTGTGATTTTGAATCGCAGTCAGGAATAACGAATCAGATTCATTTAATCTCTTCGCAGAAAACTTCTGACAGATTTTCTAGTGCAATCTGTCAGAGGGATTTAAACCTCATTCGTGGACCTGATAGAAGGAGTTCATCAGTTCCTGGGAGATACAAGAAGCGCAGAGAAATCTGTGTGGTGTCCAATAATCTCGCTTCGAGATTGAAGGTAAAATTTAATAATTGTTATTTAATTTTACACACACTTATAATTTAATCGTTGAACGGTTGATACCCACACTATGGAATTGTTCCATAATAAATTTTTAAACTTCCGCTGCACCGGGTATCAATCGTGATTGATCTGAACGCCAGTTTTCCAACAGTGGTATCAGAGCCAGGTTGCTCAGATCAAAAGATTAAATTAATCGATTGTACAAAAATTTTTGAGTCTCGGTTTTTGAAACAAAATAAATATTTTTAAATAAAAAAAAAAAAAAAATTTCGGGGCAAAACCCGGGCAGCGATTGGATCGCTGCCCGGTGGGGCAGCAATTGTTGCTGCCCCGGGCGGCGCACGGCGCCGCCCAGGGGCGACGCTCAGCGCCGCCAGGGCAGCGCTGGGCGCTGCGCAGGGCAGCGCTGGGCGCTGCGGAGGGCGCCGCCCAGGGGCGACGCTCGGCGCCGCCAGGGCAGCAACTGTTGCTGCCCCGGCCCGTGCCCACGGGTGCGGGCCGGCCCGGGAGTGTCCCGGGCGGCCCGCGGGAAAAATTAAATTTTTATTTAAAATTAATTTTAATGTGTTAAAATTTTATTTTTGGTCCGGTCAAAAATTGTTTTTGATTGGTTCACGAGATTTCGGATCGAATTGTTCGAGTCCGTAAACTTTAAAATTGATTTTTGGATAAATTTGAATTTTTGGAAAATTTTAATATTTTATCCTTAAATTGAATTTTGAAATCAATTATTTTTGGTACAATTGATGATAAGATTTGATCTTATGAATATATTAAGTAAAATATGATTTTATCTATAAAATTGGATTTTGTAGATAAAATATGATTTTATTTGATAAAGAGATAAAATATGACTTTATATGTAAAATGAGATTTTATATATAAAATATGATTTTATCCTGTTTAAATTTGAAATGCCACTGCATGTTATCCAATAAATTAATTTTGAATTAAATATTATTGGATAAGGATGATCGATTGCCATGACCAATTTTGTAGGTGTATGTTAGGAATTTACATTTGTTTTTATTGTTGTTGGTTTTATTAATGGGCCTGGTTTATGGCCCAGTATGAATGTCATATGTAATAAAAGTGGGCTTGATTTATGGCCCGTTCCCACCCCTAAAAATGTATCCCCTGCTTGTCATTGTTATTTATTGTAAATACATTAGATTTAGTGGGAGATCAAGATTTGAAGATGGTGGGCCCAGCAGACAATAAAGACGAAGAAATGTAAATTGGAAGCTAATGTAATAGGATTGCATTGCATACTACATATTACCTAGGATTGGACTAAGACTCATGATTGGCAACCACGGGTCAATTAGAAATGGAATCGATCATCCTATATAATATATGATATTATGATTGTATGCATGTTTTAGACATAATTGCGTGAATCCGGCAAGCATGCAATAATTTGAAAAATTGATGAGACAAATTTTTATAATTAAAAATCCCTCATTTTAAATATGATTTAAAATTGATATCAAGATAAATAAAGGAAATTTAAATTTGTTTAAATGTTCCTACCTTCCATCAACGGTCAATGTATGTGATGCTACCCGCGGATACGGTCCGACTCATATTATTGGGGGGGCCCGTCCGTTGGAAAGCTGTACATTGGATCGACACATGTTGTAAGTTGGGTGGAACTCCCATGGGATCGGCTCATATTATTGGGGGATCCACATGGCGACCGTCCATCACAACTTAATATTGATGGGTCATCTTGACATGTCACTTTAACCGGCGTCATATTATTGGGCCCTTATTGGACATGAGGTAAATACATGGGGGTTGCTTTGGAAGCAATTGGGCTCTACCTTTTGAGAATTATGGTTGGCTGATATTATTCGGGACCATAAGTTTGTCAATTGGACTCCATGTTCTCACTAAGGAAAAAGTTTCCCGTTTTCACTAGAGGGTAGTGAAATCGTTAAAATACTGGGAGTGAGATTCATAAAATTAAATTCGCCTATTTTATGTCTTAGTAAATTGCTTAAACAATCATCGATAATTGTCTGTTTCATCTCAGTAATCCACATGTTTCTATTCTCCAACAAAACAAACTTATTGGCGCAAACAATACAGAATGATTCCATAAGTTAAGATTGTCCTAAGTTCGGAAAAGATTTTCTAAAGTGTTAGAAAAGGCTTCTCCGAAAACAGCCCCGGCTGATGTAACTGCCAAAAGGTTGGCCGAACTAGAGAAATGGTTGGACCATGATCTCAAGGCCAAATGTTACATGAAAAATTGGACAAGTCTAAACAAGTTTGCCATCACTGCAAGAAACCCGGTCATTGGAAGCGCAACTGCAAGGAATATCTAGAGCAGTTGGGAACTGCAAAGGGTATGTTCTATATTGAAATAAACATTTCACTTAATACTACTTCTTGGGTATTGGATACCGGATGTGGATCTCACATTTGCAATGATTTGCAGGTGATGACAAGAAGTCGCAGGCTTAGAATGGGTGAGACCCAGCTGAGGCTCGGGAATGGTTCCAAAGTTGAAGCTACAGCCATTGGAGATGTTTGTTTAATTTTGCAGAACGGTTTTAAGTTATTTTTAAGAGATGTTTTATTTGTTCCGGATTTAATTAAAAACATTATTTCTGTTTCTATGCTAGATAGAGATGGTTATTCTTGGTGAATGGGATTTGCAATATTTACAAGAATGAATGTTTGATTGGAAATGGACAAATTGAAAACGATCTATACAACTTAAAACTAAAAGACGTTCCAATAAATTATATTGATAAACCGGCGACAACAAACAAAAGGAAAATCGATAGTCAAAATCCAGCAAACCTTTGGCACGCTAGACTAGGTCATATTTCCTCAAGGAGGATGAACAAGCTAGTGGGAGAGGGCATGTTTGATATGTCTGATATTAACTCTCTACCTACTTGTGAATCCTGCCAAAAAGGAAAAATGACTAAATCTCCTTTTAAGGGGAAACCTGAGCGTAGTCAAAATCTGTTGGATTTGATCCATACAGATGTTTGTGGACCATTTAGAGTTGGGACTCAATATGGCCACACCTACTTCATTACCTTTACTGACGATTATTCAAGGTATGGGTATTTATATTTAATGAAATATAAGTCTGAAGCATTTGAAAAGTTCAAAGAATTCAAGGCTGAAGTAGAAAACAAGCTAGGTAAAAGTATTAAAGCACTTCGATCGGATCGAGGTGGAGAATACTTAAGTACCGAGTTTTTGGACTATCTAAAAGAGAATGGGATTCTCTCTCAGTGGACTCCTCCTATGACACCACAGCTTAATGGTGTATCGGAGCATCGTAATCGAACTTTGTTGGACATGGTTCGATCCATGATGAGCTTCACTGAACTTCCACCTTCGTTTTGGGGCTATGCGCTTGAAACGGCGGTATTGTTGTTGAACAACGTCCACACTAAAGCAGTGGACAAAACACCATACGAGTTATGGAATGGCAAAGCTCCTAAGTATTCGTACTTGAGGATTTGGGGATGTCCTGCTTACGTGAAGCGGACAGTGGGAGATAAGTTGGATAGTCGATCCAGCTTATGTTATTTTGTAGGGTATCCGAAGAATTCAATCGGATATTATTTCTATTATCCTGCTGAAACAAAGGTGTTTGTTTCTAGGAATGCCACCTTCTTGGAGAAGGAGTTCTTATTGGATAAGAAAGGCGAGATGATGGAACTCGAAGAAGTTCGAGAAGAACCCGAAATACAAAATAACAATCCTATGCCTCAGGAACCATTACCGGACACGCCTGAACCTAGAAGATCCGAGAGGACTTCTAGACCTCCTGTTCGATATGGTCTTCTTCTTGAAGGGGATCAAGATGAACCCGACATTGGATGTGATCCAAGAAACTTCAAGGAAGCAATTTCTGATGCGGATTCAAATTTATGGCTTGAAGCTATGCAGTCTGAATTGGATTCGATGCATACAAACCAAGTTTGGTCTTTAGTAGATCCTCCTGATGGAATTGTTCCAATAGGGTGTAAATGGATCTACAAGAGAAAGCTTGGGCCTGATGGTAAGGTATTGACCTACAAGGCACGATTGGTGGCAAAAGGTTATACTCAAAGACAAGGAGTTGACTATGATGAAACCTTTTCACCAGTTGCAATGTTCAAGTCCATAAGAATCCTTATTGCCATAGCTGCATGGTATGACTATGAGATATGGCAAATGGATGTGAAGACTGCCTTTCTTAATGGAGACATTAAGGAAGAGATCTATATGAAGCAGCCTGAGGGGTTCACATCCATGGGAAGCGAGCATAAGGTATGCAAGCTTCAGAGATCAATTTATGGTCTAAAACAAGCATCAAGAAGTTGGAACCAGAAATTTGATGAAACAATAAAAGATTTTGGTTTCATCAAGAACCCGGAGGAACCGTGCGTGTACAAGAAAGTAGTTAAGGATGCTGTGACATTCTTAGTACTTTATGTTGATGACATCCTACTCATTGGGAATGATGTAGGGATGTTGCAGTCAACAAAGATATGGTTATCAGGTAGATTCTCGATGAAGGATTTGGGTGAGGCATCCTACATTCTTGGGATACAGATCTATAGAGATAGATCTAAGAGAATGATAGGACTCACTCAATCAACCTACATCGACACCATATTGAAACGGTTTTCAATGGATGGGTCCAAGAGAGGACATCTACCCATGTGTCATGGAGTTTCTTTATCCAAGTCTATGTGTCCCAAGACTGATGCAGAGATAGAGAATATGACACATGTACCATATGCGTCAGCTATAGGTAGTATCATGTATGGGATGATATCTACCAGACCAGATGTAGCATTTGCTCTGAGTGTCACGAGCAGATATCAGTCTAATCCTGGTCAAATGCATTGGAAAGCCGTGAAGGACATTCTTAAGTACTTACGAAGGACTAAGAATATGTTCATGGTATATGGAGGACGAGATCTGAAATTGGAAGGCTATACCGACTCTAGCTTCCAAAGTGACGTGGATGACTCGAAGTCAACCTCTGGATTTGTGTTCATGCTCAATGGCGGTGCTGTCTCTCGGAAAAGTTCCAAGCAGGACACCACAGCGGATTCCACCACTGAGGCTGAATACATTGCAGCATCAGCTGCTGCTAAAGAGGCCGTTTGGATGAGGAAGTTCGTCCAAGAGTTGGGCGTCATTCCTGAATTTGTTGGTCCAGTCCCGGTGTACTGTGACAACACGGGTGCCGTTGCTCAAGCAAAGGAACCAAGGTCTCATCAAAGATCCAAACACGTACTGAGGAAATACCACATCATCCGGGAGATTGTGGAAAGAGGAGACATCACTGTCGAACGAGTGGCCTCTACAGACAATATCGCTGATCCGCTTACTAAGCCCTTGCCAGGACCATTGTTTGACAAACATCGCGAAGCAATGGGTCTACGTAGTATGACTAGTTGGCTATAGGGCAAGTGGGAGATTGAAAGAGTGGGTGCCCAGTGAGCCAACTTGTGGCTATGGGCTTTGATGACTCTTTGTACAAACAATCTTTTGTTTAATACAATTTACACTTTTATTAATGGCAATGACATTATCTTTCTTCATATTGTTATATTGTGATATACTATTGTTGTTTTGATAAAGACCTTGAATATACTATAGTGTATGTAAGATGTGGTAGAACATGGGGATGTCTATCATGAAATACATCTTATAGTCACTGTATATTCTAAACTGTTCCTAGTCGATTGAGCCGTCCGAGAATAAGGATAAGGATCGCTCGAGTTTGAGACTAGCATTTGCGATGCGGAGTACCACGTTTCATTGGTAAGGAACATGGAGATGTTCGAAGCATGCAAATGGATATTCATAGGATGAATAATCGAACTACCCTATCCGGACTTTCCAAGTGGTTATCACTTATCGAGTGGATAAAGTCCGCGGTTTTGGTTGTACAACATTAGTCCTTACTACTTGAAACATCATGGAGACTCTATATGCTAGTACTGTGCTTTGACTCGTTTACCGACTCTATGGGGGTCATCAGGTGTCGGGATTGGGTACAGTTACAACACATATAGGAGTCGATGCATTGTTGTCAAGGATTCACCACATACTTGCGAGTGTGGATATCCTATGCGATCTGAGGAGATATTAGTGTGACGAATCTCTGGCCAGAGTACTTGATGTGATTTAAGAAATGGTTTCTTAATAGCACATGCGATGTCACTAATTTGATCTTCAAGATGTATTGTATAGTTATCGAATCTTGAGCGACTCTCGATATACCAATGGTTGTTGATTCGATCGGGATATATGGATGAAGGGACCGTACTGTACGCTAACCAAAATCTACTGGTTCTTGTAGGCACTATCAGTGATACCTAGGGAATCATGGGGCGATGTTGCTAGGCGCTTTACCATGATTCGTTGGGCAAGTCGGAAATCGTTGTTCCGAGTCACAAGGAGTTGTGAGCCCATGGCTAGCTGTATCCCTGAACCATTGAGGGTCACACAGTGTAATGGAGTTTTAATCCCCGTTGAGATAGTTAAATTTAAAGAGTTAAATTTAATGAATAAAGAAGTTGGACTTCTTAAATAAGAGTAAGGGAGTAGGATTTCCTAAAATGACATAGGGATGTACATTTTTGGAAACCACTGAATTCGGATTCAGGAAAATTTATCTTGACTTTAAAATGTGCAGAAATGGTTTCTGTGCACATTGGTAAAATCGGTTTATCAATCGGAGTCACGATGAATTTTATATTAATTTCTGAACATGCGGGCTTTGCTTGTCGGGCCTCAACTTATGACTAATGGGCCCTAAGGTGTTAGTGGCCTGCATTATAAATAAGTTATTACAGTACAGAAATTATACACAACAGCTCATTATTCTGAGAGGAAAAAAAATCGAACCCTAGCTCTCTCAAAGAATTTTCGGCCGTCCCCCTCCTGCTCTGCCCGAGAAAATTTCGGTCTGTGATTTTGAATCGCAGTCAGGAATAACGAATCAGATTCGTTTAATCTCTTCGCAGAAAACTTCTGACAGATTTTCTAGTGCAATCTGTCAGAGGGATTTAAACCTCATTCGTGGACCTGATAGAAGGAGTTCATCAGTTCCTGGGAGATACAAGAAGCGCAGAGAAATCTGTGTGGTGTCC
Source organism: Henckelia pumila (assembly GCF_033568475.1). Classification (NCBI taxonomy): domain Eukaryota; kingdom Viridiplantae; phylum Streptophyta; class Magnoliopsida; order Lamiales; family Gesneriaceae; genus Henckelia; species Henckelia pumila. Next base: position 1,396,059 of record NC_133122.1, read on the forward strand.
AATAATCTCGCTTCGAGATTGAAGGTAAAATTTAATAATTGTTATTTAATTTTACACACACTTATAATTTAATCATTGAACGGTTGATACCCACACTATGGAATTGTTCCATAATAAAATTTTTAAACTTCCGCTGCACCGGGTATCAATCGTGATTGATCTGAACGCCAGTTTTCCAACATACCAAGACCCGTCGGTCATGGCTATAGACTCGTTGAATACATCAGTGTAGCGTGCGTGCGGCCCAGAACATCTAAGGGCATCACAGACCTGTTATTGCCTCAAATTTCCGCGACCTAAAAGGCCGTAGTCCCTCTAAGAAGCTGGCCGCGAAGGTGTACCTCCGCATAGCTAGTTAGCAGGCTGAGGTCTCGTTCGTTAATGGAATTAACCAGACAAATCGCTCCACCATCTAAGAACGACCATGCACCACCACCCATAGAATCAAGAAAGAGCTCTCAGTCGTCAGTCAGTCATCGCGCTTTAGAGAGAGAATTTTCTCCCTTTTCTCCCGTTGGAAAGGAAGCTGCGTGACTTGCGATTTCTCGGCTCTCTCATTCGATCTCCATTGTTCTTCAGAGTTTTTTATCTCGATTCCTAACCTTTTTCTTCCCTTAATCTCGCCTTAATCACGTTATTTACTCCCTTTCTTGGCATTTTGCTCGATCAAAATGCCAGATTGGGGGTGATTTACGTTGGTTTAGGGATGGGATTTTAGGTGTAGATTTAGTGTCGAGCTTTTAGATTTTAGCTTTGCAGCTTGATTTCATCTTCGTTCCTGACTTATATCCCGTTTATTTGTGCAGGAACATCTATTTGCTACAACTGGACCTCGGATTGGCTTGGCTTCGCGATTCACTCTCCCTTCGAATTTCTGAGTTTTTCTTGGTTCTTCGAATTTCTTGTGGATTTTTCTTGAGCTTAGCTTGTCTGTTGGAGTATTGTAAACGTTTCTTTCTCTTGGTTCTTGATTTGTTTGCAATGTTCATCGACATTTTCTAGATTTCGAGACCCCTGCTATTCGAAAACTAATTTCTGTATTTAGCTTGGGTCTTAGCTTTGAAATACTTGGGATTTATGATACTAAATATATACATTGCTGTGTTCTATCTCTGATTGAGTGCAAAATCCTCTCGGCAGATTGCTCAAGACTTTTTCTCGATGCTCTTGTTGCTTCTTTGCCCCTTTGTATTTTGCTCTTAATTTGTAGCCGTGGTTATCACTTGTCTTTAGTAGTGTTGTGACTGTGTTTTCACTTGTTTGGGGTTTGATTCTTCTTGCCCCTGCTTTTTTGTGGGCCTCTTACTATCGCCCACCAAGTGTTTGTGTTCCTGCCTTACTCAATATGTTTGCAGGATTCTTGAATTTTGAGGAGTTCTTGGATTGCTTCTTGCCATGGGATTTGCTGCGTTTTGGCACATTGCTTCCCTGCTGCTAATTGGTGCTCATCTAGCCTTCTCTATAGAGCTTGGTTGTTCGAGTGCTTTGATTGCTTGTGGGCCTCTTACTATCGCCCACCTATCACTTAATCCCTATAGCCGTTTGCTTTGCTATTGGAGGTAACTGGCTTGACCCCTTTATCATTGTGCACTGTGTGCTCTTCCCCCTCGCTTGCTGATTCTTGTGATTAAGGTGTTGGGAGCTTTTAGTGGGAGTCTTGGCTCCCGGTTGTGTGCCACAATGGGCACTGAAACTTCTGGGCACTCGGCCACTGATGGTGCTTTTTTGAATGGATATGAGAAGCCACGAGCACAAGAGCTCATGTCCAATTTTATGGCAAAAAATACAGAAACTACCTTTGCTAGTCTATTCCGGGATAACAGGCTGCCAGAAGAAGATTGTCTTCTAAAATTTGTCCAGCCAACCGAAGGAAAAATTGCTCTCTCCTTTGATGAAATTGACAATGTGAAGAGCCTAGGACCATGCCTTGTTGGGTGCGTGGTAGGTAGAAAGCTAAGTGGTTATGTGGTGAAAGAAATTATACGTCAATGGGGCTGTAAAGTCAGGTTTGAAACACATGAAAGCGGTTGGATTATGTTCTTTTTCCCTAATGAAGAAGAGAAAAAGAGGGTTCTGGATGGTGGCCCATACCTTGCATTTGGGAGACACTTGTTCCTCAAATATTTACCTCCGTGCTTCCTTTTTCGGGTGGAATACATGCTAATGCTACCATCTTGGGTCCAAATCCATGGGCTGCCCGCAGATTGTTGGACAACCAAAGCTCTTAGTAAAATTGCCTCGGTCTTAGGCAAGCCAATCCATACAGATGTCCTCACAATGTCTAAAGGAAAAAGTTTATTTGCTAGAGTGTTGGTTGAAATGGATTCGTCTCAGCCAAGAATTTACGAATACCCGATGTTACTTCCTAATGGCATTTTGACTACCCTATGATTTGTGTACGAAACAGAGCCTAAATATTGCTCAAAATGCAATTCTCTCGGCCATAGTTTGGAGCAATGCCGTTGGTACACGCCCCCACTAGTTGATGCTAATCTTGATGGTGGTAATCCTAATAGTAAGCAACCTGTGGAGGGAAAAAATAAGCCCCAAAGCAGATCCCGGGGGGGCTGGTAAAAGAGGTAATAGTAGGCCACGAGGAGGTGGACATGGATTTATAGCAGGGAGCAATGGCCCTCAAGGTAGAGGGAGAGGCCGTGGCCCCTCTGGTGGTGATCGTGGGCCTGCTGGGGGTGGAAATACGGTTTACCCGAGCACTTTTGAAGGCACGGGTGATAATGAAATGGAAAGGGCTGGAGAAAATTGAAATGAACAGCCTGTTGAAAAATTGGATCAGATTTTGGATGAGGATGGGGTGATATTTGAAGTCCTAGATGCGAATGGCAATGGGAAGATTGTGGTTGAAGTTTTCAAAGGGGATAGTGATAACGAAGGCTTTGAAACAGTGGTAAGAAAGCGCACCAAGAAAGCAGTGAAGTATCTCAATTGATTAAGTAAGGGATGCAGCTCGGGGAGCTCCAGCTCTAGCATGACCGAGTACATTGAGGTCAACCCAAGAACCTGGTTACCGAATATGACTGCAAAATCTTTCCTACTGAACAATGCACAAATTAGGGCCCGGCGACTTAAAGTCGTCGATCGCCACCCATGAAGATTGCATGTTGGAATGTGAGGGGCCTTAACAAGCCCCTCAAACAGAAGAATGCTCAGGGAGTGTTGAAGAAACACAATTTGAGTATTCTTGGGTTACTTGAAGTCAAGATTAAGCCTAATCTTTTGGATCGTATGATGGACACTAAGTTCCCAGGGATGCCCTTCTTACACAACTTCCATGTGTGTCCTAATAGCCGCATTTTGATCATGTGGGACTCTAAGATGGTACACTTGGATCTTCTAGAGATGACTTATCAATTTATACATGTGACAATCAGCTGTCTTCTTACTCATAGGATTTTCCTGGCCACCTTCGTGTATGGTTGGAACTCGATGGTGGCCAGAAGACCTCTTTGGGATTTTTTGCTTAGTAGGGGAGATGATATTGACCTTCCGTGGATTCTGATGGGTGATTTTAACTGTGTTAGGCACCCTTATGAGAAAATGGGAGGTGTGCCAGTTGCACCTAGGGAAATGGCAGACCTTAGGAACTGTATTGCCAAACTTGAGCTCTCAGATGTTAATCATGTCGGGTGTTTCTTCACCTGGTTTAGTTTGGCCATATCGTCTAAACTGGATAGAGTTATGGTTAACCACCATTGGACTGAATCCAACTTGGTTGTTTTTGTGGATTTTGTTGCTCCAGGAGTCTTCTCTGATCACTCTTGCAGCGTTATCACCATCTTCAGAGATCATAGCCGTAGGGCTACCCCCTTCAAATTCTTTAATATGTGGACGATTCATCAAGACTTTAAGATGATTGTTTGAGATAACTGGTTTTATGGAGGGGGTGGCACTGCGCAGTTTGTCATCAAGAAAAAAATGAATGGTATGAAAAGAGTCCTTAAGCAACTCAATGACATGCACTTTAGCCACATTTCGAGCCGTGCTAAGATCGCTAATGAGAAGCTTGTAGAAGCTCAAAGCAGGGCTCTCAATGGGGATGGGGTGGATAACAGTATTGTTGAGTTGAGGAGGAGGGCGGAGTACCTTCTTGAGGCTGAGCGATTATTCCTATCCCAAAAAGCTAAGTGCGAGTACCTCAAGCACAGTGATAGATGTTCAAAATTCTTTCATGGTATGATCAAGCGGAACATCAAACGTAATAATATTGTGGCTCTCACCCTTAGAGATGGTTCTACTTCGGTGAACCCGAATTGCAGTGAATTTGTGGGATATTATAGGAACCTTCTTGGGGTTGCCACGGATAGAGAAGCTTTGGATGAATCAATTATTTCCCTTGGGCCCATTCTACTAGATTCCTGTTGGGATGAGTTGACTAAGGACGGTATATGATCTTCTTCGAGCCCCCAACTTTCGTTCTTGATTAATGAAAACATCCATGGAAAATGCTTTCGCAGTTGTTCGTCTTTCAAAAATCCAAGAATTTCACCTCTGACTATGAAATACGAATGCCCCCGACTGTCCCTGTTAATCATTACTCCGATCCCAAAGGCCAACGTAATAGGACCAAAATCCGATAATGTTATCCCATGCTAATGTATTCAGAGCGTAGGCTTGATTTGAGCACTCTAATTTCTTCAATGTAACAGCGCCGGAGGCACGACCCGGCCAGCTAAGGCCAGGAGCGCATCGCCGGCAGAAGGGACGAGTCGACCGGTGCACACCAAAGGCGGACCGGCCGACCCAACCCAAAGTCCAACTACGAGCTTTTTAACTGCAACAACTTAAATATACGCTATTGGAGCTGGAATTACCGCGGCTGCTGGCACCAGACTTGCCCTCCAATGGATCCTCGTTTAGGGATTTAGATTGTACTCATTCCAATTACCAGACTCGTAGAGCCCGATATTGTTATTTATTGTCACTACCTCCCCGTGTTAGGATTGGGTAATTTGCGCGCCTGCTGCCTTCCTTGGATGTGGTAGCCGTTTCTCAGGCTCCCTCTCCGGAATCGAACCCTAATTCTTCGTCACCCGTCACCACCATAGTAGGCCACTATCCTACCATCGAAAGTTGATAGGGCAGAAATTTGAATGATGCATCGCCGGCACAAGGGCCGTGCGATCCGTCGAGTTATCATGAATCATCGCAGCAACGGGCAGAGCCCGTGTCGACCTTTTATCTAATAAATGCATCCCTTCCAGATCTATAACCCACCCATACTTTTGGGGATGCAAACCTTATTGGAGTTTCAAGTTTATTCTCAACCTCATATGAAAGCACAGATATTAGGACACGAAGATGTGGGAAATCAATCACAAGTGCGACCCGTGCTCCAATAAAGAGAACGGGACTTACACGACTTGCTCGTCGATCCACGATAGCAATGACCATAATGTGCCTTCCAGCCCCACAAGCATTCTAAACCGAGGGACTTTGATGATCGCATAGGAGCTTAAGAACAACAATGACGAACACCTACGCATTCTTGATTCCCAAACACCGATATTCCTTCATTCCGACCAACCGTAATAGAAAACAAGCCTACAAAGAGTTCGCGATCCGCATGTCTAAAAAGCTCAAGCATGCAATATAGCAAGAAACGGGGTGCGAAATGACGTCGGGGTGAAAAAATGCCCCTGCCGGCCGCCGGCCGGAAAACCCGATGGAGCGGCAGCTGGAAGGGGCGCCCATCGGGGAAGGTTGTCAAGAGGTTGGACGAGCATGGGAGGCAATGGCAAGCATTGCCCCGACACCTCAACCAAGGCCATGGCCAAACACCCTCCTCCCCCTATAGTATACTTAGGAGAAAAAAACCCAAGTTTCAGGAAAAGTGGGTTTTTGGGCTGAGGAATCATAATAAATTTTTTCTTTTTTAAAACATTTTTTTTTTGGGCCAAATGCGAATCCGACCACAAACATGCCTTTTTTATGCATGAAACTCGAGGAAAATAAATATTTATGCCGTGAGAATCATCAATTTACTCGCTCGTTTGCGCTACGTGCCACACGGTGCCCCCAACTTGGGCACTCATGGTGGCACGAATCCGACGCCTTAGATGCATTATTTATGCATGAAAACTCGAGAGAAAACAACATTGTGCCGTGAGAATCAAAGTTTGGCTCGCTCATTTGCGCAACGTGCCGCAAAGGGCAGCCCGCCCGTGCGCACGGTGACCCCAACTTGGGCACTCATGGGGGCACGAATCCGATGCCTTAGATGCATTATTTATGCATGAAAACTCGAGAGAAAACAACATTGTGCCGTGAGAATCATAGTTTGGCTCGCTCGTTTGCGCTACGTACCGCACGGGGCGCCATCCCGTGCGCACGGTGCCCCCAACTTGGGCACTCATGGTGGCACGAATCCGACGCCTTAGATGCATTATTTATGCATGAAAACTTCAGAGAAAACAAAATTGTGCCATGAGAATCATAGTTTGGCTCGCTCGTTTGCGCTACGTGCCGCACGTGGCCGCTCGCCCGTGCGCATGGTGCCCCCAAATTGGGCACTTATAGTTGCACGAATCCGACGCCTTAGATGCATTATTTATGCATTAAAACTCGAGAGAAAACCACATTGTGCCGTGAAAATCATAGTTTGGCTCGCTCGTTTATGCTACGTGCCGCACGTTGCCATCCGCCCATGCGCACACTGCCCTTAACTTGGGCACTCATGGTGGCCCGATTTCGACGCCCTAGATGCATTATTTGCACGAAGGATGATAACAAAATTGTTTAATTTGAATCATTCATGCTAATCGGACGTTTGAGTGCAACTTAGGTACCTTTTTCGTGGATCACGGGCAAGTGTCAAGTGCCAAGTACATACACGTTTCATTTTCCCAAGTTTTGGGGACGCGCACACCCAAGTACCAAGTGCCAAGTGCGAGCACGCTTTACATTGTCCATGTTCCGACCACATGCTTACGCCGACGTGCGCAAGTGCCGCCTACGCGCACATTTCATTTGCCTAATATTCGGGCAGTCGCTAGTTTTGCTTCGCCCATGTTCCGACCACACGCGCACGCCGCCGTGCCCGACGTGCCCAAGTGCCAAGTGCCGCATTGCGCATGCGCACATTTCATTTGCCTAATATCCGGACGTTTTGCTTCTCCCATGTTCCGACTACACGCGCACGCCGTCGTGCCCGACGTGCCCAAGTGCCAAGTGCCGCATTGCGCATGCGCACGTGCACGCGCACGTTTCATTTGCCTAATATCCGGACGTTTTGCTTCTCCCATGTTCCGACCGCACGCGCACGCCGCTGTGCCCGACGTGCCCAAGTGCCAAGTGCCGCATTGCGCATTCGCACATGCACGCGTACGTTTCATTTGCCTGATATCCGGACGTTTTTCTTCTCCCATGTTCCGACCACACGCGCACGCCGTTGTGCCCGACGTGCCCAAGTGCCAAGTGCCGCATTGCGCACGCGCACGCGCACGTTTCATTTGCCTAATATCCGGACGTTTTGCTTCTCCCATGTTCCGACCACACGCGCACGCCGCCGTGCCCGACGTGCCCAAGTGCCGCATTGCGCATGCGCACACGCACGCGCACGCGCACGTTTCATTTGCCGAATATCCGAACGTTTTGCTTCTCCCATGTTCCGACCGCACACGCACGCCGTCGTGCCCAAGTGCCAAGTGCCGCATTGCGCATGCGCACGCGCACTTTTCATTTGCCTAATATCCGGACGTTTTGCTTCTCCCATGTTCCGACCACACGCGCACACCGCCGTGCCCAAGTGCCAAGTGCCAAGTGCCAAGTGCCGCATTGCGCACGCACACGCGCACGTTTTATTTGCCTAATATCCGGGCACTCACACGTTTTGTTTATCCCATGTTCTGACCACACACCCTTACGCGTCATTTCCCTAATATCCGGTCGCCGGCGGAAAACGGGCCGGAGGCGGAGGCCATTGGGTTGGGTTGGCATTAGGTTGGCCGAGCATGGGGGGCAATGGCATGCATTGCCTCAACACCTCAACCAACCCCACGGTCAAACACCCTCCTCCCCCTATAGTATACTTAGGAAAAAAAACCCAAGTTTCAGGAAAAGTGGGTTTTTAGGCCGAGGAATCATAATAAAATTTTTCTTTTTTTAAATTTTTTTTTTTTGGGCCAAATGCGAATCCGACCACTTACATGCCTTATTTATGCATGCAAAATCGAGAGAAAAAATGTTTTTACCGTGAGAATCATCAATTTACTCGATCATTTGCGCTACGTGCCGCACGGGACCGCCCGCCCGTGCGCACGGTGCTCCCAACATGGTCACCCATGGTGGCACGAATCCAATACCTTGATGCATTATTTATGCATGAAAACTCGAGAGAAAACAACATTGTGCCGTTAGAATCATAGTTTTGCTCGCCCTTTTGCACTACGTGCCGCACGGGGCCACCCGCCCATGCGCACGGTTCCCCCAACTTGGGCACCCATGGTGGCACGAATCCATGTTCCGACCGCACGCGCACGCCGATGTGCCCAAGTTCCGCACACGCGCACGTTTCATTTGCCTAATATCAGGACACTCGCACGTTTTGCTTCGTTTCGATCACACGCGCACGCCGACGTGCCCAAAGTGCCAAGTGCCGCCCCTGCGCATGCTTCATTTGCCTAATATCCGGGCACTCGCACGCACGTGCCAAGTGCGGCGCACTATCTAAAACTCCGACATACGTAATATTTTTTTTTTATTTTCGCCCCCCTCTTATATTATACTTGGCAAATGTTTCCCATGTTTCAGGAAAAGTAATAAAATTTCTCAATTTCCCGTCATTTATCACATTATTTGGATAAACCAACTAATATAACATGCATATTTTGGCTTCGTGAGTCAAATATGAACAATTGACCTATAGTAAATATATATCCCCCAGTGGTCGTAGGTTTCGGATGTTGCAAGAGGGTGGGGAGGGACGAATCAGAGCGACAAAGGGCTGAATATCAGCGGATCGTGGCAGCAAGGTTACTCTGCCGCTTACAATACCCCGTCGCGTATTTAAGTCGTTTGCAAAGGATTCTACCCGTCGCTGGATGGAAATTGTACTTCAAGGCGGCCGACGCGGCTCGTCCGCCGTGATGGCTTGGCCAACGACACATGCCCTTTGATCGAGCAAATACTACCACAAAAAATCAACGTAAATATATCTATCAATTAAGCTCGAATAAATCGCAAATGCACGATTCAAGTTATAATATAATGTACTGAGTACGAGTATCGTCCTCAGGGACTAACGAAAATAATTTGTCTTTTCAATTTTTAACTACACAAAGTATCGAAAAAGTAATTTGTGAATTAACTAACATATAAAATTAAAATTCAATATAAATAAACTTAAATTTCACAACCAAGCCAACAAATCTCAGAGTGAAGAATAACAATTCAAAATGATTTTGTTGGAATTTCGGTTCACCTTTTCCCTAATTGAACTGGACGAATGGAACTTAATTTATTCTTATAAATTTAACAGAAGTTCCTATAACATTGACACTCTCTCTCGAGGTGATGCCAAACTAATCAAATCAGTGAAGTAATTAAATCTCTCTAATTATTTATCACGACTGATTGCTTTGCGTTCTATGAATTCTACAACTTTCAACCTGGTGGTCTATGGCTATCAACATGTACTAAATACCATATCTCTATGCATATTTTAAGTCCATGGATTATATCATTCGTCCTAATTATAAACCTATCTCTCGACTGCAATTCATAATTTATGAATCTATGTTAAAGGTAGCTACTCATCAACATAGAAAGAAAACATGATAAAATCAATTATAAACATAAATCAATTCCCAATACGTTCGGTGATTCAATCACACTACATGTTTCGGGATTAGGATCCCCTCGATTCCAACAAAATAATAGTTTAGCTACTAGAATTCATTAAAAAAATTCAATCTCCAAGATGTTCAACATAAAAATTCAGAAGAAGAAGAAAAGGAAAAACTCCCAACGGAGAAGAGAAATATCAAACGTTCAGCTGCCGGTAGTCTTCTGATATGCGTCCCGTGTAACCCTCAAAAACTAAAGAAATAATTGTATTTATAGTTCCCCAGAATCCTTTCCGAAATAAACTCTCAAAATAATAAAAAAAATAAAATCTGCGCGCCGCGCCCGAGCGGTAGAAATTGGCCGCTCGGGCGCCTCGAAACTCCTTGCACTACTGTCTCAAAAATACGTGACCGCACCCGCGCGGTAGAATATGGCCGCTCGGGCGCCTCCTAAAGTCCCAACCTACTGTTTTTCTCAACCGTGTATGCGCCCGCGCGGTAGATATTGGCCGCCCGCGCGCCCTTCTTTTTTTCTAGAATATTGCCTTTCTTCTTGTTCTATCTGCATGGCCTCTACTGTGCATCAACTTCCGACCAAGTATCGGCATTTCTTGGTGATTTCCTCCCATAAAAATAGATAAACCAGAGGAGTGAATACGAACATAATAAAACAATATAAAGAACAAGAATGGAAAAGAACGGACAATAAGTAAACGAAACGAAAGCAAAACAAACACAAAACAAGCAATAAAAACACATAAAAACGACTCCTATCAACCTCCCCAAACTAACCTTTTGCTCGCCCTCGAGCAAAATAGGTGATAGACTAACATGCAGACACAACAGAACGACGAAACAAGGAAGTGAAATCAATCTTCTTAAGCCTCAGAATATTTTCCACAAAATAAACAATCCAATCAATCAACATGCTGACATTTTGAAAATGTAACACCAACTAGCAAACCTTGCAAACTTCAAAATCTCGCAACTCCGTATTTTGGAATACTCTACTCTAAATTCAATTCACACATTCTAGAATCATGAGGACTTTTTCGTGTATATCAGGATCAAGATTTTGAAACATTCAATAATACACACACTCATGACTGGTATAACTCAATGAAAAATAGTATGTGCATGTTTTTGATCAAGAATCCACATTCATTAACTGTGTCTATCAACAGTCCATAGGCAAAATTCTCACAACCCCTCTCCACTAGTATATTAGGCAACTATAACTCGGTCAATAGGTCTTATTTGGCTTATAATGTTAGGCTAGGCTAATGGCACCAAATGAAGGACACGAATTCAAAGAGGGAGTAAATAATGATCATTCTATACAGACTACTCTTTTCGAATTACAAATTTGCACTTCTTCTGTAGTAGCCCGTGCCCTAATTGAGTAATTAAAGGATTAATGCTAATTAATTGAATTAGATATCGGATGGATCGGAAGCTCCGAAGGCACGATCGGAAGCTCCGAACAGGATCGGAAGCTCCGATGAGCGATCGGAGGCACCGATGTTATTACGTCAGGCATGACGTGTGGTTGGATTGGAAGCTCCGATCAGGACCGGAAGCTCCGATCAGGACCGGAAGCTCCGATCACCCCTATCCGGAGTCAACAAGTGATATTTTGACACGTGGCAGATCAGGATCTTCGGAAGCTCCGATGGCAGGATCGGACGTTCCGATCGAGGTTCGGACGTTCCGATCAAGGATCAGAAGTTCCGATCGTTGTCTATAAATAGAAGGCCGAGGCTTCACTTTCATTTGCCAATTCCGAGTTCTCCTTTCCTTTCTAGTCATTTTGGAGCTGTTCTAGTCTTCTTAGGCTTGGTCCGGAGGTCGGAGAGGCGTTCGGTAGTCTTAGCGGAGTCGTGCCCAAGTTTTGGAGGCATCGACATCAAAGGGCTAACGACGGACGAAGGTATAGCTTTTGCTTCCTATAAATATTTAGGAGTATGCAATAGCTTAGTTAAGGCTTTTAGAGCACTTTAATGATAGTAGTATCATTTGGCAGTGTAGAGCAGACTATAGGCGTGGACCTAGAGTTGGTAGAGCTTTCACTGTTTTGAGGTACGGAAGTACTGTTCGAGATATCCTGACTGAGTATGCATGTATTATGTGACTGCATGATTTATATGCCATGATATTATGCTGCATTCATTTGCATCTTGCTGTATCTCTTTCGAGATGTCTGTTAGTAGGGTTGTACCCTATCCTGTTAGTGGATGGACTTCCATCGATTTGGGTCCGGCGTATCCACGGTTATCTCGGTATGGGAGCCACCTCCTGAAGCGACGGCACAGCGTGCTACATACCAGGGCCCGGTCTGTCTCTGTTATCTGATCTTTGACCTCGAGTCTATAGGGAGTTCACTTTGCATGCATGTATACTCATACTCTCGCACTGAGCGTTTTATGCTCACGTCTCGTACTCTGTATTTTCTGGACACCCTATTCCATGGGGCAGGTTTGCGATTGGACGAGGAGGGTGGATCCAGGAGGGGCTAGTCAGTGGTTGGCCAGCTGGAGCTTCGTCTAGGTTTTATTACTGTTGTTTGGGTTTATACAGCTATTCGATTTGGTTGTATATTATTGGATAAATTACAGATTCCTTTACTTGGGATTGTATAATGTTATTGGATTCCGCAGTTTTATTCTGATATCTGTTTAATTAAGTTAATTGCATGCATAAGTTCTGTTTAGTAGGTGATCCGGGTAAGGGTCACTACATTTATGGTATCAGAGCATGCAAAAGAATTCTTGGGATTTAGTCTCATCTTGAGGTATTTTTGTAGATGTCAAATCTTGACGACCAGAGTTCTCATGGCAGTGTTGGTGGGCGTTGGGGTGATGCCGACCGGGAGCCTCGTCGAGAACGGCGTCATCGTCACCATGACGACGAGCGTTTCACTGTGCGTCGATTCTTAGCTATGGGTCCTAAGCCCTTAGTTGGAGGTGAGTCTCCGGAGGATGCGGAGAACTGGTTAGACCGCATGGAGACGACTTTTCAGACTTTCCAATGCACCGAGGAGCAGAAGGTGGAGACCCTTGGCATGAAAACTTGAGAGAAAACAACATTGTGCCGTGAGAATCAGAGTTTGGCTCGCTCATTTGCGCAACGTGCCGCAAGGGGCAGCCCGCCCATGCGCACGGTGACCCCAACTTGGGCACTCATGTGGGAACAAATCCGACGCCTTAGATGCATTATTTATGCATGAAAACTCGAGAGAAAACAACATTGTTCCGTGAGAATCATAGTTTGGCTCGCTCGTTTGCGCTACGTACCGCACGGGGCAGCCCTCCCGTGCGCACGGTGCCCCCAACTTGGACACTCACGGTGGCACGAATCCGATGCCTTAGATGCATTATTTATGTATGAAAACTTGAGAGAAAACAAAATTGTGCTTTGAGAATCATAGTTTGGCTCGCTCGTTTGCGCTACGTGCCGCACGTGGCCGCTCGCCCGTGCGCACGGTGCCCCCAAATTGGGCACTTATAGTTGCACGAATCCGACGCCTTAGATGCATTATTTATGCATTAAAACTCGAGAGAAAACCACATTGTGCCGTGAAAATCATAGTTTGGCTCACTCGTTTATGCTACGTGCCGCACGTTGTCGTCCGCCCGTGCGCACACTGCCCCTAACTTGGGCACTCATGGTGGCCCGATTTCGACGCCCTAGATGCATTATTTGCACGAAGGATGATAACAAAATTGTTTAATTTGAATCATTCATGCTAATCGGACGTTTGAGTGCAACTTAGGTACCTTTTTCGTGGATCACGGGCAAGTGTCAAGTGCCAAGTACATACACGTTTCATTTTCCCAAGTTTTGGGGACGCGCACACCCAAGTACCAAGTGCCAAGTGCGAGCACGCTTTACATTGTCCATGTTCCGACCACATGCTTACGCCGACGTGCGCAAGTGCCGCCTACGCGCACATTCATTTGCCTAATATTCGGGCAGTCGCTAGTTTTGCTTCGCCCATGTTCCGACCACACGCGCACGCCGCCGTGCCCGACGTGCCCAAGTGCAAAGTGCCGCATTGCGCATGCGCACATTTCATTTGCCTAATATCCGGACGTTTTGCTTCTCCCATGTTCCGACTACACGCGCACGCCGTCGTGCCCGACGTGCCCAAGTGCCAAGTGCCGCATTGTGCATGCGCACGTGCACGCGCACGTTTCATTTGCCTAATATCCGGACGTTTTGCTTCTCCCATGTTCCGACCGCACGCGCACGCCGCTGTGCCCGACGTGCCCAAGTGCCAAGTGCCGCATTGCGCATTCGCACATGCACGCGTACGTTTCATTTGCCTGATATCCGGACGTTTTGCTTCTCCCATGCACGCGTACGTTTCATTTTAAAGTCAAGATAAATTTTCCTGAATCCGAATTCAGTGGTTTCCAAAAAATGTCCATCCCTATGTCATTTTAGGAAATCCTACTCCCTTACTCTTATTTAAGAAGTCCAACTTCTTTATTCATTAAATTTAACTCTTTAAATTTAACTATCTTAACGGGGATTAAAACTCCATTACACTGTGTGACCCTCAATGGTTCAGGGATACAGCTAGCCGTGGGCTCACAACTCCTTGTGACTCGGAACAACGATTTCCGACTTGCCCAACGAATCATGGTAAAGCGCCTAGCAACATCGCCCCATGATTCCCTAGGTATCACTGATAGTGCCTACAAGAACCAGTAGATTTTGGTTAGCGTACAGTACGGTCCCTTCATCCATATATCCCGATCGAATCAACAACCATTGGTATATCGAGAGTCGCTCAAGATTCGATAACTATGCAATACATCTTGAAAATCAAATTAGTGACATCGCATGTGCTACTAAGAAACCATTTCTTAAATCACATCAAGTACTCTGGCCAGAGATTCGTCACACTAATATCTCCTCAGATCGCATAGGATATCCACACTCGCAAGTATGTGGTGAATCCTTGTCAACAATGCATCGACTCCTATATGTGTTGTAACTGTACCCAATCCCGACACCTGATGACCCCCATAGAGTCGGTAAACGAGTCAAAGCACAGTACTAGCATATAGAGTCTCCATGATGTTTCAAGTAGTAAGGACTAATGGTGTACAACCAAAACCGCGGACTTTATCCACTCGATAAGTGATAACCACTTGGAAAGTCCGGATAGGGTAGTTCGATTATTCATCCTATGAATATCCATTTGCATGCTTCGAACATCTCCATGTTCCCTACCAATGAAACGTGGTACTCCGCATCGCAAATGCTAGTCTCAAACTCGAGCGATCCTTATCCTTATTATCGGACGGCTCAATCGACTAGGAACAGTTTAGAATATACAGTGACTATAAGATGTATTTCATGATAGACATCCCCATGTTCTACCACATCTTACATACACTATAGTATATTCAAGGTCTTTATCAAAACAACAATAGTATATCACAATATAACAATATGAAGAAAGATAAAGTCATTGCCATTAATAAAAGTGTAAATTACATTAAACAAAAGATCGTTTGTACAAAGAGTCATCAAAGCCCATAGCCACAAGTTGGCTCACTGGGCACCCACTCTTTCAATCTCCCACTTTCCCTATAGCCAACTAGTCATACTACGTAGACCCATTGCTTCGCGATGTTTGTCAAACAATGGTCCTGGCAAGGGCTTAGTAAGCGGATCAGCGATATTGTCTGCAGAGGCCACTCGTTCGACAGTGATGTCTCCTCTTTCCACAATCTCCCGGATGATGTGGTATTTCCTCAGTACGTGTTTGGATCTTTGATGAGACCTTGGTTCCTTTGCTTGAGCAACGGCACCCGTGTTGTCACAGTACACCGGGACTGGACCAACAAATTCAGGAATGACGCCCAACTCTTGGACGAACTTCCTCATCCAAACGGCCTCTTTAGCAGCAGCTGATGCTGCAATGTATTCAGCCTCAGTGGTGGAATCCGCTGTGGTGTCCTGCTTGGAAGTCTTCCAAGAGACAGCACCGCCATTGAGCATGAACACAAATCCAGAGGTTGACTTCGAGTCATCCACGTCACTTTGGAAGCTAGAGTCGGTATAGCCTTCCAATTTCAGATCTCGTCCTCCATATACCATGAACATATTCTTAGTCCTTTGTAAGTACTTAAGAATGTCCTTCACGGCTTTCCAATGTATTTGACCAGGATTAGCCTGATATCTGCTCGTGACACTCAGAGCAAATGCTACATCCGGTCTGGTAGATATCATCCCATACATGATACTACCTATAGCTGACGCATATGGTACATGTGTCATATTCTCTATCTCTGCATCAGTCTTGGGACACATAGACTTGGATAAAGAAACTCCATGACACATGGGTAGATGTCCTCTCTTGGACCCATCCATTGAAAATCGTTTCAATATGGTGTCGATGTAGGTTGATTGAGTGAGTCCTATCATTCTCTTAGATCTATCTCTATAGATCTGTATCCCAAGAATGTAGGATGCCTCACCCAAATCCTTCATCGAGAATCTACCTGATAACCATATCTTTGTTGACTGCAACATCCCTACATCATTCGCAATGAGTAGGATGTCATCAACATAAAGTACTAAGAATGTCACAGCATCCTTAACTACTTTCTTGTACACGCACGGTTCCTTCGGGTTCTTGACGAAACCAAAATCTTTTATTGTTTCATCAAATTTCTGGTTCCAACTTCTTGATACTTGTTTTAGACCATAAATTGATCTCTGAAGCTTGCATACCTTATGCTCGCTTCCCATGGATGTGAACCCCTCTGGCTGCTTCATATAGATTTCTTCCTTAATGTCTCCATTAAGAAAAGCAGTCTTCACATCCATTTGCCATATCTCATAGTCATACCATGCAGCTATGGCAATAAGGATTCTTATGGACTTGAACATTGCAACTGGTGAAAAGGTTTCATCATAGTCAACTCCTTGTCTTTGAGTGTAACCTTTCGCCACCAATCGCGCCTTGTAGGTCAATACCTTACCATCAGGCCCAAGCTTTCTCTTGTAGATCCATTTACACCCTATTGGAACAATTCCATCAGGAGGATCTACTAAAGACCAAACTTGGTTTGTATGCATTGAATCCAATTCAGACTGCATAGCTTCAAGCCATAAATTTGAATCCGCATCAGAAATTGCTTCCTTGAAGTTTCTTGGATCACATCCAATGTCGGGTTCATCTTGATCCCCTTCAAGAAGAAGACCATATCGAACAGGAGGTCTAGAAGTCCTCTCGGATCTTCTAGGTTCAGGCGTGTCCAGTAATGGTTCCTGAGGCGTAGGATCATTATTTTGTATTTCGGGTTCTTCTCGAACTTCTTCGAGTTCCATCATCTCGCCTTTCTTATCCAATAAGAACTCCTTCTCCAAGAAGGTGGCATTCCTAGAAACAAACACCTTTGTTTCAGCAGGATAATAGAAATAATATCCGATTGAATTCTTCGGATACCCTACAAAATAACATAAGCTGGATCAACTATCCAACTTATCTCCCACTGTCCGCTTCACGTAAGCAGGACATCCCCAAATCCTCAAGTACGAATACTTAGGAGCTTTGCCATTCCATAACTCGTATGGTGTTTTGTCCACTGCTTTAGTGTGGACGTTGTTCAACAACAATACCGCCGTTTCAAGCGCATAGCCCCAAAACGAAGGTGGAAGCTCAGTGAAGCTCATCATGGATCGAACCATGTCAAACAAAGTTCGATTACGACGCTCCGATACACCATTCAGCTATGGTGTCATAGGAGGAGTCCACTGAGAGAGAATCCCATTCTCTTTTAGATAGTCCAAAAACTCGGTACTTAAGTATTCTCCACCTCGATCCGATCGAAGTGCTTTAATACTTTTACCTAGCTTGTTTTCTACTTCAGCCTTGAATTCTTTGAACTTTTCAAATGCTTCAGACTTATATTTCATTAAATATAAATACCCATACCTTGAATAATCGTCAGTAAAGGTAATGAAGTAGGTGTGGCCACATTGAGTCCCAACTCTAAATGGTCCACAAACATCTGTATGGATCAAATCCAACAGATTTTGACTACGCTCAGGCTTCCCCTTAAAAGGAGATTTAGTCATTTTCCCTTTTAGACAGGATTCACAAGTAGGTAGAGAGTTAATATCAGACATATCAAACATGCCCTCTCCCACTAGCTTGTTCATCCTCCTTGAGGAAATATGACCTAGCCTAGCATGCCAAAGGTTCGCCGGGTTTTGACTATCGATTTTCCTTTTGTTTGTTGTTGCCGGTTTATCAATATAATTTATTGGAACGTCTTTCAGTTTTAAGTTGTATAGATCGTTTTCAAGTTGTCCATTTCCAATCAAACATTCATTCTTGTAAATATTGCAAATCCCATTCACAAAATTGCAAGAATAACCATCTCTATCTAGCATAGAAACAAAAATAATGTTTTTAATTAAATCCGGAACAAATAAAACATCTCTTAAAAATAACTTAAAACCGTTCTGCAAAATTAAACAAACATCTCTAATGGCTGTAGCTTCAACTCTGGAACCATTCCCGAGCCTCAGCTGGGTCTCACCCATTCTAAGCCTGCGACTTCTTGTCATCACCTGCAAATCATTGCAAATGTGAGATCCACATCCGGTATCCAATACCCAAGAAGTAGTATTAAGTGAAATGTTTATTTCAATATAGAACATACCCTTTGCAGTTCCCAACTGCTCTAGATATTCCTTGCAGTTGCGCTTCCAATGACCGGGCTTCTTGCAGTAATGGCAAACATCCTTGGATTTTCCATTGTTTGAAGCCTTTGTCTTGTGCTTCTTCTCGGACTCGACTTTCTTGGGTGGGGCAGAACGTTTCTTGCCCTTCATACTTGGCCCCTTCTTAGCAGAAGATGAGGAGCCCACCAAGAAAGCTGGCTTATCCTTCTTAAGTGTGGATTCATATGTCACAAGCATATTGACCATCTCTTCAAGGGTGGCCTCTATCTTGTTCATATTAAAATTTACCACAAATCCGTCAAACGAAGAAGGAAGAGACAGAAGCAGTAAATCCACGTTGAGTTCATGCTCCAACACCAAATCAAGGGTCGCTAACTTTTGTATGAGCCAAATCACTCGTACCCCATGATCACGGACCAAAGTCCCTTCACGCATGCGACACGTCATCAGCTCCTTAACAGTAGCGAACCTTTCAGCCCTCGATTGAGCCCCAAAAAGTTCCTTGAGTTGAGCGTGAATGTCAGCAGCATTCACGGTGTCCTCAAATCGCCTCTGGAGTTCATCAGACATCGAGGCTTGCATATAGCATTTGGTCTTGATGTCATGGTCCCACCATGCATCAAGTTTGGCCAATTCCTCCGGACTTACGTCAGCTGGTGCTTCCTTCGGAGGTGATTTCTCTAACACGTAGAGCATCTTCTCCGAAGTCAAGACAATCTTCAACTTCCGGAACCATTCCGTATAGTTTGCGCCAGTTAACTTGTTTTGTTCGAGGATCGAAAATAAAGGATTACGCGAATTCATCGTATGAAATACTGAAAAGAAAAACAGACATATATCAATGATTTTTTAAGCAATTTACTAAGACATAAAATAGGCGAAATTTAATTTTATGAATCTCACTCCCACTATTTTAACGATTTCACTACCCTCTAGTGAAAACGGGAAACTTTTTCCTTAGTGAGAACATGGAGTCC
This sequence comes from Henckelia pumila, assembly GCF_033568475.1. Taxonomy (NCBI): domain Eukaryota; kingdom Viridiplantae; phylum Streptophyta; class Magnoliopsida; order Lamiales; family Gesneriaceae; genus Henckelia; species Henckelia pumila. The sequence continues at coordinate 1,415,548 of NC_133122.1, forward strand.
AATTGACAAACTTATGGTCCCGAATAATATCAGCCAACCATAATTCTCAAAAGGTAGAGCCCAATTGCTTCCAAAGCAACCCCCATGTGTTTATCTCATGTCCAATAAGGGCCCAATAATATGACGCCGTTTAAAGTGACATGTCAAGATGACCCATCAATATTAAGTTGTGATGGACGGTCGCCATGTGGATCCCCCAATAATATGAGCCGATCCCATGGGAGTTCCACCCAACTTACAACATGTGTCGATCCAATGTACAGCTTTCCGACGGACGGGCCCCCCTAATAATATGAGCCGGACCGTATCCGCGGGTAGCATCACATACATTGACCGTTGATGGAAGGTAGGAACATTTAAACAAATTTAAATTTCCTTTATTTATCTTGATATCAATTTTAAATCATATTTAAAATGAGGGATTTTAAATTATGAAAATTTGTCTCATCATTTTTCAATTTATTGTATGCTTGCCGGATTCATACAATTATGTCTAAAACATGCATACAATCATAATATCATATAGTATTATATATAGGATGATCGATTCCATTTCTAATTGACTCGTGGTTGCCAATCACGAGTCTTAGTCCAATCCTAGGTAATATGCAGTATGCAATGCAATCCAATTACATTAGCTTCCAATTTACATTTCTTCGTCTTTATTGTCTGCTGGGCCCACCATCTTCAAATCTTGATCTCCCACTAAATCTAATGTATTTACAATAAATAGCAATGACAAGTAGGGGATACATTTTAGGGGTGGGAACGGGCCATAAACCAAGCCCACTTTTATTACATATGACATTCATATTGGGCCATAAACCAGGCCCATTAATAAAACCAACAACAATAAAACAAATGTAAATTCCTAACATACACCTACAAAATTGGTAATGGCAATCGATCATCCTTATCCAATAACATTTAATTCAAAATTAATTTATTTGATATCATGCATATGGCAATTTAAATTTAAATAGGATAAAATCATATTTTATATATAAAATCATATTTTACATATAAAATCATATTTTACCTTTTATTAAATAAAATCATATTTTATCTACAGAATCTAATTTTATAGATAAAATCATATTTTACTTAATATATTCATAAGATCAAATCTTATCATCAATTGTACCAAAAATAATTGATTTCAAAATTCAATTTAAGGATAAAATATTAAAATTTTCCAAAAATTCAAATTTATCCAAAAATCAATTTTAAAATTTTCGGACTCGAACAATTCGATCTGATGCCTCGTGAACCAATCAAAAACAATTTTTGACCGGACCAAAAATAAAATTTTAACACATTAAAATTAATTTAAATAAAAAAATAATTTTTCCCACGGGCCGCCCGGGACACTCCCGGGCCGGCCCGCACCCGTGGGCGCGGGCCGGGGCAGCGACAATCGCCGCCCCTGGGCGGCGCCGTGCGCTGCCCTGGGCGGCGACGTGCGCCGCCGTGGGCGGCGGTGTGCGCCCCCTTTGGGCGGCGCCGTGCGCCGCCCGGGGCAGCGACCGTCGCTGCCCCACCGGGCAGCGATCCAATCGCTGCCCGGGTTTTGCCCGAAAAAATAAAATTTTTTATTTAAAATATTTATTTTGTTTTAAAAAAAACCAAGACTCAAAAATTTTTGTACAATCGATTAATTTAATCGTTTGATCTGAGCAACCTGGCTTTGATACCACTGTTGGAAAACTGGCGTTCAGATCAATCACGATTGATACCCGGTGCAGCGGAAGTTTAACATTTTATTATGGAACAATTCCATAGTGTGGGTATCAACCGTTTAACGATTAAATTATAAGTGTGTGTAAAATTAAATAACTATTATTAAATTTTACCTTCAATCTCGAAGCGAGATTATTGGACACCACACAGATTTCTCTGCGCTTCTTGTATCTCCCTGGAACTGATGAACAAGCTTTCCTTCAATCAGGTCCACGAATAGAGGTTTAATCCCTCTGATAGATTGCACTAGAAAATCTATCAGAAGTTTTCTACTAAGAGAATAAACGAATTTGATTCGCTATTCCAGACTGCAATTCAAAATCACAGACCGGAATTTCTCACGCAGAGAAGGGAGGGGGGCGGCCGAATTGAGAGGGGAGGCTAGGGTTTTTCAAAAAATCCTGTCTCAATTATGACCAGTTGTATCTAATTTCTGTACTGCAATAACTTATTTATAATGCAGGCCACTAACACCTTAGGGCCCATTAGTCATAAGTTGAGGCCCGACAAGCAAAGCCCGCATGTTCAGAAATTAATATAAAATTCATCGTGACTCCGATTGATAAACCGATTTTACCAATGTGCACAGAAACCATTTCTGCACATTTTAAAGTCAAGATAAATTTTTCTGAATCCGAATTCAGTGGTTTCCAAAAAATGTCCATCCCTATGTCATTTTAGGAAATCCTACTCCCTTACTCTTATTTAAGAAGTCCAACTTCTTTATTCATTAAATTTAACTCTTTAAATTTAACTATCTCAACGGGGATTAAAACTCCATTACACTGTGTGACCCTCAATGGTTCAGGGATACAGCTAGCCGTGGGCTCACAACTCCTTGTAACTCGGAACAACGATTTCCGACTTGCCCAACGAATCATGGTAAAGCGCCTAGCAACATCGCCCCATGATTCCCTAGGTATCACTGATTGTGCCTACAAGAACCAGTAGATTTTGGTTAGCGTACAGTACGGTCCCTTCATCCATATATCCCGATCGAATCAACAACCATTGGTATATCGAGAGTCGCTCAAGATTCGATAACTATGCAATACATCTTGAAGATCAAATTAGTGACATCGCATGTACTACTAAGAAACCATTTCATAAATCACATCAAGTACTCTGGCCAGAGATTCGTCACACTAATATCTCCTCAGATCGCATAGGATATCCACACTCGCAAGTATGTGGTGAATCCTTGTCAACAATGCATCGACTCCTATATGTGTTGTAACTGTACCCAATCCCGACACCTGATGACCCCCATAGAGTCGGTAAACGAGTCAAAGCACAGTACTAGCATATAGAGTCTCCATGATGTTTCAAGTAGTAAGGACTAATGGTGTACAACCAAAACCGCGGACTTTATCCACTCGATAAGTGATAACCACTTGGAAAGTCCGGATAGGGTAGTTTGATTATTCATCCTATGAATATCCATTTGCATGCTTCGAACATCTCCATGTTCCCTACCAATGAAACGTGGTACTCTGCATCGCAAATGCTAGTCTCAAACTCGAGCGATCCTTATCCTTATTATCGGACGGCTCAATCGACTAGGAACAGTTTAGAATATACAGTGACTATAAGATGTATTTCATGATAGACATCCCCATGTTCTACCACATCTTACATACACTATAGTATATTCAAGGTCTTTATCAAAACAACAATAGTATATCACAATATAACAATATGAAGAAAGATAAAGTCATTGCCATTAATAAAAGTGTAAATTACATTAAACAAAAGATCGTTTGTACAAAGAGTCATCAAAGCCCATATCCACAAGTTGGCTCACTGGGCACCCACTCTTTCAGTATTTTCCTCCGGCACTCCGTCAGTCGAAGGCAGGCGAGCTACTGAGTCTGCGACAGGGAGCCATGTCTATCGATGAGTATCAGCAGAGGTTCTTTGATCTGCTATCTTATTGCCCCGAGATTGCTGATAGCTCAGAGATAAAGTATAATCTGTTCCTTCAGGGCCTTAACCCTGAGATCCATGACCGTGTGGCGGTTGGTGACGACATGTCCTACGAGGGTTTGGTGAGCCGTTGTCATCAGGCAGAGGACAGCATTCGGCAGAACAGGTCTTTCCCTCAGTCGAGGCCTGCTAGTTCTTTGGGTCCCCGTGCCCAAACTTTCAAGAAGTCTGGATCTTCTTCTTCCTCTGGTTCTGGAGGTATTGTCCGTTATGGTAAGAAGGACAAGTGTGATCACTGTGGAAAGAACCATCCATCCGACAAGTGCCGTAGAGCTTCTGGAGCTTGTTTCCATTGTGGAGAGACTGGTCATATCCGGAGAGATTGCCCAATATCTAGAGGAGGTGGTTCTGGTTCAGGATCGGGTTCTCAGGCCACCGTTCAACAGAGGTCGCAGGGACAGTCTGCTGGGAGTTCTCATATGAGGCCACGAGCTTCTGGCCAGGTGTTTGCCCTGAGACATGATCAGGCTGTGGAGGAGAATGAGAAAGTCATCGCAGGTACATTTATGCTTTATGGTATACCTGCTCTTGTACTTATTGACACTGGTGCATCTCATTCCTTCATTTCTGCACGTTTTGTTAAGAGGCATAAGTTACCATGCATTGCACTAGACGTAGTGATGTCTGTTTCTACTCCAACGGGCCAATCTGCTTTGGCTAAGCGTCTAGTGATGGGTTGCCCTTTAGAGTTCGAAGGGAACATTCTGTTAGCGAATCTTATGGTCCTGGCGATGGAAGACTTTGATTGCATTCTGGGAATAGATGTGTTGACTACCTATCGAGCTTCAGTGGACTGCTATCAGAGATTAGTACGCTTTCATCCGGAGGGGAGTGAGAGCTGGTTTTTCTATGGTGAGGGAGCGCGACCCCCGATGCCTTTGGTATCAGCTTTGAGAGCCTGTCGAGCTCTAGAGTCTGGCGGGGAAGGCTACCTTATCTATGCAGTTGATTTGTCCACTGAGAGTATTGGGATAGAGAGCATTCCTGTTGTGGATGAATTTCCAGATGTGTTTCCTGATGAAATTCCGGGTTTTCCTCCTGCTAGGGAAGTTGAGTTTGGCATAGAGTTGATGCCGGGTACTTCGCCTATTTCTAGAACACCGTATCGTCTGGCTCTGTCAGAGATGCATGAGTTGAAGAATCAGCTACAGGATCTTTTGGACAAGGGGTACATTCGTCCTAGTGTGTCTCCTTGGGGAGCTCCTGTTCTCTTCGTAAAGAAGAAGGATGGGTCGATGCGGCTATGCATTGACTATCGGCAGCTGAATCGAGTCACTGTGAAGAACAAGTATCCGTTGCCTCGTGTTGATGACTTGTTTGACCAGCTGCAGGGTACATCAATTTACTCCAAGATTGACTTGAGATCTGGGTATCATCAGTTGAGAGTCCGTGATCAGGACGTAGCCAAGACTGCATTCTGTACTCGCTATGGGCATTACGAGTTCCTAGTGATGCCATTTGGTTTGACTAATGCGCCGGCTATATTCATGGATCTGATGAACTGTGTCTTCAGGGAGTATTTGGACAAGTTTGTCATGGTCTTCATTGACGACATCCTGGTTTATTCGCGTAATATGGAAGAGCATGTTTCTTACTTGCGGTTGGTACTGCAGACTCTTCGAGATGAGCAATTGTACGCCAAGATGAGCAAGTGTGAGTTCTGGATGGATAGAGTGGTCTTTCTTGGCCATATCATATCCAGGGAAGGGATTTCTGTTGATCCAAGCAAGATTGAAGCGGTACTTAATTGGTCGCGTCCGACGACGGTTGCTGAGATCCGTAGTTTTCTGGGTCTAGCAGGGTATTATCGTCGCTTCATTCTGAACTTCTCTCAGTTAGCTCGACCGTTGACGCAACTTACCCGCAAGGGTGTGGATTTCGAGTGGTCCTCCGAGTGTGAGGAGAATTTCCGTGAGCTTCGATGGCGGTTGACTTCTGCGCCGGTGTTAGCATTACCGTCAGGATCTGGAGGGTATGTAGTTTACACGGATGCTTCTCTTCAGGGGTTAGGTTGTGTCCTGACTCAGAATGGGCATGTGATCGCATACGCTTCTAGACAGCTGAAGCTTCACGAGGACAACTACCCAGTCCATGATTTGGAGTTAGCAGCCATTGTGTTTGCATTGAAGATCTGGCGTCATTATCTGTATGGCGAGAAATTTGAGATCTTCACCGACCATAAGAGTCTCAAGTATTTGTTCACTCAGGCGGAGTTGAACATGAGGCAGAGACGTTGGATGGACTTGCTTAAGGACTATGATTGCGAGATTAAGTACCATCCGGAAGCTGCTAATCTCACCGCTGATGCTTTGAGTCGCAAGGTGCGATTATCCGCACTTCAGACTTGTTCGATGTCTAGTGCGATCAGTGACTGTTGTACTTCAGGTTATACCTTCAAGCATAAGAAAGGTATGCAGAGTATCCAGATGTTTGCGATATTATCTGAGCCATCCTTGTACTCGCGGATCCGAGATGCTCAGATGTCTGATTCGAAGACCCAGCGTTTAGCTCGTCTACCTAACGAGGGTAGCTCGTCTGGATTTCATTATCAGTCAGATGGCTTTCTGTGTTTGTCTGGTAGGCTTGTGATTCCACAGGATGAAGAGTTGCGAGAGGAGATTTTATCTCAGGCACATCGCACTAAGTTGAGTATTCATCCTGGGAGCAACAAGATGTACAAGGACCTACGTACTCGTTTCTGGTGGAAGGGAATGAAACGCAGTGTTTATCAGTTTGTTTCGAGATGTTTGGTGTGTCAACAGGTCAAGGCAGAGCACCGACGACCTGGAGGATTGCTTCACAGTCTGCCTATTCCTGAATGGAAATGGGAGTTTATCACAATGGACTTTGTGACCCATTTACCGGTATCCCCGAGGAACTGTGATGCTATCTGGGTTGTGGTGGACCGACTCACCAAGTCAGCGCATTTCATTGCCTATAGCCGAGAGTACTCTGTGGATCGCATGGCACGGATGTACATTCAGGAGATCGTCCGACTTCATGGAGTGCCTGTGAGAATTGTCAGCGATCGGGACCCCAGGTTTACTTCTAGGTTCTGGGGGAGTGTTCAGCGTGCGATGGGTACAACTCTCAGTTTGAGTACAGCCTATCATCCGGAGACTGATGGTCAGTCAGAGCGCACTATCCGTACGTTAGAATATATGCTTAGAGCGTGCGTCATGGATTTTGGTTCAGCCTGGCAGGATCATTTGTCGTTGATCGAGTTCGCTTACAACAACAGCTATCATACTAGTATTGGGATGGCACCTTTTGAGGCGTTGTATGGGCGACGTTGTCGTACTCCACTCTTCTGGGAAGAAGTGGGGGAGAGACAGGCTGAAGGACCGGAGTTTATCCAGCAGGCGATAGACATTGTTGATCAGATCAAGAAACGGATTAAGACTGCACAGGATCGTCAGGCCAGTTATGCTAATATCAAGCGTAGGCCTTTGCAGTTCGAGGTCGGGGAGAAAATGTTTCTGAGAGTATCACCTTTCCGCAAGATTCTCAGATTTGGCCTTAAAGGCAAGTTGTTTCCCAGATTTATCGGTCCGTTTGAGATCTTGGAGAGTATTGGCGATTTGGCTTATCGACTAGCATTGCCACCGCATCTATCCAGCATTCACGACGTGTTCCACGTATCTCTGTTGCGACGGTATGTGGCGGATGAATCTCATATTCTGCAGCGGTCTGAGGTTCAGGTAGACAAGGATTTGACTTATGTTGAGAAACCTCTTCGTATCCTGGATTATAAGGATAAGGTTTTACGGAACAAAGTCATTCCTTTGGTTTTAGTTCAGTGGCAGTGCCAAGGCACTGAAGAAGCTACTTGGGAACTTGAGGATAGGATGCGTAAAGACCATCCTGAGTTGTTTTGATTTCATTCTTTAAGTTGTATTCAGTTGCAAACTCTGTAAATGTTTGATTTGAATAAAGAATGTTTTTGATTTTTGTATTTGCACTCGGTACTTAAGATCTGATTTCGAGGACGAAATATCTTAAGTGGGGGAGAATGTAGTAGCCCGTGCCCTAATTGAGTAATTAAAGGATTAATGCTAATTAATTGAATTAGGTATCGGACGGATCGGAAGCTCCGAAGGCACGATCGGAAGCTCCGAACAGGATCGGAAGCTCTGATGAGCGATCGGAGGCACCGATGTTATTACGTCAGGCATGACGTGTGGTTGGATCGGAAGCTCCGATCAGGACCGGAAGCTCCGATCACCCCTATCCGGAGTCAACAAGTGATATTTTGACACGTGGCAGATCAGGATCTTCGGAAGCTCCGATGGCAGGATCGGACGTTCCGATCGAGGTTCGGACGTTCCGATCAAGGATCGGAAGTTCCGATCGTTGTCTATAAATAGAAGGCCGAGGCTTCACTTTCATTTGCCAATTCCGAGTTCTCCTTTCCTTTCTAGTCCTTTTGGAGCTGTTCTAGTCTTCTTAGGCTTGGTCCGGAGGTCGGAGAGGCGTTCGGTAGTCGTAGCGGAGTCGTGCCCAAGTTCTGGAGGCATCGACATCAAAGGGATAACGACGGACGAAGGTATAGCTTTTGCTTCCTATAAATATTTAGGAGTATGCAATAGCTTAGTTAAGGCTTTTAGAGCACTTTAATGATAGTAGTATCATTTGGCAGTGTAGAGCAGACTATAGGCGTGGACCTAGAGTTGGTAGAGCTTTCACTGTTTTGAGGTACGGAAGTACTGTTCGAGATATCCTGACTGAGTATGCATGTATTATGTGACTGCATGATTTATATGCCATGATATTATGCTGCATTCATTTGCATCTTGCTGTATCTCTTTCGAGATGTCTGTTAGTAGGGTTGTACCCTATCCTGTTAGTGGATGGACTTCCATCGATTTGGGTCCGGCGTATCCACGGTTATCTCGGTATGGGAGCCACCTCCTGAAGCGACGGCACAGCGTGCTACATACCAGGGCCCGGTCTGTCTCTGTTATCTGATCTTTGACCTCGAGTCTATAGGGAGTTCACTTTGCATGCATGTATACTCATACTCTCGCACTGAGCGTTTTATGCTCACGTCTCGTACTCTGTATTTTCTGGACACCCTATTCCATGGGGCAGGTTTGCGATTGGACGAGGAGGGTGGATCTAGGAGGGGCTAGTCAGTGGTTGGCCAGCTGGAGCTTCGTCTAGGTTTTATTACTGTTGTTTGGGTTTATACAGCTATTCGATTTGATTGTATATTATTGGATAAATTACAGATTCCTTTACTTGGGATTGTATAATGTTATTGGATTCCGCAGTTTTATTCTGATATCTGTTTAATTAAGTTAATTGCATGCATAAGTTCTGTTTAGTAGGTGATCCGGGTAAGGGTCACTACATCTTCTCATTCATTGATTTCCAAATTTTTCTTTTCTTTCACTTGCCTTTTGCCAACATTCTTCTCTTTCTTTTTCACCATTTTTTCTCAATATTTTCATATTTTTAAACATATCCCTTCTTTTTTCTTTTCTTCTTGCTACCCCCTTTTGATTTTTGAACAACACTCAACACACCATTCATTTCTCAACTTTTCAGTAGGAGCATACACATCAATGATCTATATTCAATTTACTCCCAACAAGGTAGGAATGAGTGTTTAAGCTATGGGTAGTAATTGTAGGTTCTTGAAAAATGTCGAATGAGGGTTTTTCACACGTTTTCACGCGTGCCATTCGTTTTCTATTAAGCTCAAATAAGGTACTAGGGACAAAATAAATAAAGGGTAGTTTGAAAGGCACAAACGAAATTCAAAAAGAAATGCCTATATCACTCCTAAATCACAGTATGCCCGTATTGCGCCTCGAGGGATGTCCGAACTTGTTCTAGACAAATCTCAATTCACAGTTAACTCATACAGATCCTAATCAGTGCAGAAAAAAGAATCATCAGTAGTAAGCGATGATTACACCAACATAAAATACAGATTATGCACCTCTCGTGCTCAGATAAATGTGAAGGCTCAATTGGGCATCTAAAGGTAATTCACGAAAGATTTCTTTCTAGCCCAAAGATCAAACAAATTGCCTCAATCATATCAAAGTTTGTGTGTTTCAAATACAGATTCAAGTGTACCTCACAGAATGTTTTGAGACCTATTCATCGACTTGGTTATACTAGTTCAAAACGATTTGTCAAACAAAGAAGATAGTCATGGACTTAAGCAAAAACAAAGGTGAACCCAAAATAATTTTTTTTTTTTCATCGTTGGCTTTTCTGATTTTCATTCACAACACTTGCAATCACATTACAAACGACTCAAACGAACAAAGAAAACACGAAAAACAAAATTGAAAACACAGAAGACACACACCCTCCCCAAACTAAAGACAAGCATTGTCCCCAATGCTACTTAACACCACCAAAACGAAAACAAACTAAAAGAAAATAAAAACAAAAAAACAATAAAAACTCCCCTGGTACTAATCAGACTCCTCCTCATCCAAGTCTTCGGGCAGATCCCGAACCGGTGGAGCATATTGGAACTGGAACGGTGGAGGATATGGCGGTGGTGCAGGATAAACGGCCGGGTCCATCCCAGCATTGGCGAGCAGTCCTCGATAATCCCCCGTGGATATTTGATGGACCTGTCCGCCAGTTGTAAAGACATTCTGGTGGACTTTGGTTCTCCCAAGCTCAGTTTCCTGAAAACAGAGTAAGGCATTAAATTTATACTTGCACCCAAATCACACAAAGCCTTATGAAACTGAACATCATTAATTACAAAAGGGATAGAGAAACTCCCTGGATCCTTTTTCTTTTGTGGGATTTTCTTCTGCACCAGTGCCGAGAATTTTCTATCAGACTTATCATTGCATGCTCCTCCAATTTCCTCTTGTTAGAGAGGATTTCCTTCAAGAATTTCGCATAGCTTGGCATTTGCATCAGTGCATTGGCGAAGGGTATATTGATGTTCAATTTCTTGAACACTTCTAAAAATTTACCAAACTGAGAGTCTAGCTTGGCCTTCTTAAGAGCTGCAGGAAAAGGTGGTGGCACAACAATTTCAGATTGTGAAGTGGGTGGGGGTGTTGAGATAGATGACTTACCTGAATTTTTTTTTGATGTACCCGTTTCGGGATCTTTCTCGCTTTTTTGTTCAGGCTCGACTGTCTTTCCACTCCTTAATTCAATTGCTTTCACCTGTTCCTTCGGATTCTTCTCACTGTCGCTTGGCAAAGTACCCTGATCTCTGCTGGAAATTGATTTGGCCAATTGACCTATTTGATTCTCCAGATTTTTGATCGATGCATCTTGATTCTGCATACGGGTTTCAGTAGATGATATAAATTTCTGCATCATCTGCTCCAAGCTTGATTTATCCTCTTGAGGATGCCTGCTGTAATTCTGATTTCCATACGGCTTATTATTCTGTCCACCCCATGAAAAATTCGGATGTTGTCTCCACCCTGGATTGTATGAATTCGAAAATGGGTCATTCCTGGGGCGATTCTGATTTCCCATGTGGCTTGCCATAACTCCCTCTGGTTGAGAGAATGTTTGATAGTCTTTCGTGAAATGCTCTGCACCGAATTTTTCACACCATACTTCTTCCACTTGCATTGCCGAATGTCCTACACTCAGTTCCTCGATCCTTTTGTTCATGACTTCAAGTTGAGCAGCCACAGATGTGAATGCTTCAACTTGATGAATTCCAGTTGATTTCCGGGCCCCACTCCTTTCAGATTGAGGATGATAGCCACTGGTTGCCATTTCCTCGATTAATTCATAACCATCCTCCGACGACTTTCGCAGTAGATTCCCACCTGCAGCTGCATCTAACATGGTACGATTTGAATGAGAAAGTCCATAGTAAAAAGTTTGTACCACAAGACCGTCTGGTAATTGGTGGTGTGGACATCTCCTCAGTAGATCCTTGTAGCGTTCCCATGCTTCATAAAATGTTTCCTGTTCACCTTGGGAAAAAGTTGTGATGTCCGCTCTCAGCTTCATTGACTTCGATGGTGGGAAGTATTTGGTGAGGAAAGCTTTAGCCAGATCATCCCAAGTTATGATGGAACCTGCAGGTAAATTCTTTAGCCATGCTTTCGCCTTGTCTCGTAGTGAAAAGGGAATAAACGCAAACGAATAGCGTCATCTGAAACTCCCTGTATCTTGAATGT